>NW_026019924.1:1587940-1640192 GCF_900185275.1 Solanum verrucosum
AATTTAAAGACCTTTCATTTGATATCTTATGACACACCTAACTCATCATGTACTGAGAGTGATTTTCATTATTTCCAAAAATGGTTCTTTCTAATTCTAGCTCTTTCAAATAGAGGGGTGTTACAATTTTATATTTATTTTATCATTATTATTAAATACTATTCATTCTCAAATATTTAAATAGCTTATAATTAATAAATGTGATATAGTAAAATTATTATTTTATTTATTATTTTTAAAGGGAGTATTAAATAAAACATCTACAAGTAAGATGTACTAAGAGAGTAGTAATTTTTAACGGTTTGTTTTGACAAAAAAAAATGTGGGCACAGGCAAATTAGAATCAAACAAAAAAAATAAAAAGTAACATTCAGTTCAATTTTCCAATGTAACTGAACCGATTCTAACTAATTGAAGACAAAAGAAAGGGTAAAACATAATTTCTTACATTGTTATTGTCACCCCCAAAAAGAAGATAAGAACTTCACCAAACTTTCTTCAAGATTCACAAAGTTTTGTAATAGATTTCACAAGTTTTGTTAAGAATTCAGTGTCCAAAGATCAATTGGTAAGTGAAGATGCAAGACATGTTGGAAAAATAGGTAATTTTTACTTTATTATTTCAGAATTTTGATAGATAGTAATACAAATGAGATTTAAGATGTTCGTTGTTTCATTTTTTAATTTTGATGAGAAAGATTTGCCTTTATGAATTGTGATATCTGTAATTTTGATGAATAAGCTTTTCTTTTAGCAAAATTTTCTTCTGCCCAAGTGAAGTATATCAAAATGCTGAGGTTTTAAAAAAATTCAAGGTCTTTGCAAATAAAGGTTTTGTTTTTTTTCACAGACCTTTTAATTCAATCAAATTCACACATTTAATACCGACAGGCTTCGAATAATGTTTTCTAATTCCAGTTGAATCATTTAGAAGCTTAACTTAGATGTGCAAGCTATAGAGGTTAGCTAAATATTACTTTGTGATAATGAATATCTTACAAGCGTGTTACCATTCTTATATACTCTTCTTGGATGTTATACATTACCAATCACTAATGTATAAATGTACAAGCAATTCTTTAAAGAGAAAGCAAAAATATTGTAGAAACCCTTGATGTCGATACAATTTTGTTTGGGTTTGTCAATGTTTATTTATCGAACCAATGAATTTTAAGTTTCACCAAAGTTTTTTTTCTTTCTCATTTTTTTTTAAATATTCAAGCTTCTCCAACCCTCCATCCTGTCTCTACTCCACGCCACTACTGGAGACACAACGTTGCTATTCCTACACAGTGGAGATTTATCAAAGAAAGCTACAAGGCAAAATAAAGACCTAATGGTTCACATTTCTTCAGAATCAAATGTCCAAAGATTAATTGGCCGACAATTGAAGACATGAAAGATGTTGCAAAATGATGTAACTTTTACTTTGTTGTTTCATAATTTTAATAGTGAAAAATATGAGATGGATGTTCATTGTTTCATGTTTTAAGTTTGATGAACAAGCTTTGCTTCTGTGACATCCATACCTCTAGTAGTCCATAAGTTTCCTTACCTAAAACATGATGACATTCTCGAGTTAAATTTTTATATCTAGAGTTATGGAGTTCCACAAATTCCATGACAATGGCTATAATTTATCAATAATAGGATCTTATGGTACTTGGTGGGTGCTATTTCTAAGAGATTTTCTTTCTTGTAAAGTTTTCTTCTTCATCAGTATAGTACATCAAAATGAGGTTTTAAAAAGAAAATTAATTTAAGCTCTATTTATCTGTTTTCATAGTGAGTTCTTTTAGGTGTGCTAATATGTTACTCTTTTGGGATGTGTTCCATTTACCAACAGTTGATGTAAATAGGAAGAAGTGGATCCTTAAAAGGTAAAAACAAGAACTTTTATTGTGCCTTCTAATGAATTATACTCGAGGAACTAGCTTCACATTCAATGTTACTTAGATTGAGGTGTCTAAAATTTTGTTGTAAAGACTCCTCTTTTCTCATATGTGTGTAGTTTATTATTCTTAAATGTGTTGCATAAGAAAAATTTAAATGGAGAAACATAGTCTGAGAGGATTCATATAACCGGACCCCAACTAGCTTGGAACTAAGATGCAATAGTAGTAGTTGTTGTAGAATCATACTTAAACTGATCATCTCTATCTATTTCCATATATATCGTAGTGTAGAAGACATAAGATACATGGAATGACAATCTCAGAATGCATTGGTTTAACTCTTAGTTTTTCTGGAATAGTTCTTAAGGAAGTGGAGATACATTGATCCCTAGTAGTATTGTTGAGATTTGTCCTATTAAATTTTCTAGTTTTAGAAAAATCAAATGGGTTTCTAGCTATTGAGCTAGAACTATGCTCTCGACAACTCAATGGTTAATGTGTGTGAAACTTTCCCACCTTGTTTTAAAGTAATGTTGTTTCTTTACTAATCATGTACATATTGTTGTTGGGGCTTCAAATATATCTCTTAGAAAGAAGGTCCGAACACGGCGAATTCGACCAATTTAACTACGCAATTTTGTGATGAATTAATTAATGGTGAGAGAACGAGTGATGAACCTGTAGAAGTTGTGTCTATGGGAAAGAAGAGTCATGAAGAACGATATGTTGACATTTTGGAAAGTTAGTTTAGCCATCCAAATTTGCTTTTTCTTTTTTATATTTTGCAGTTAATTAGAATCTCTCAAGACTCCACTTATGGGGTTATGCTGGTATGTTATGGTAGTTAGTGTCTCTCACTATGAACTTTCTTTAGTAAGAATGTAACTTAAATAATTCTCATTCTTCCTCATTTCCTCATTATTTATCCTCAATAAATTGGAATTATTTGTTTCATGAGATATCCTGATCTTTTGTCTGTTATTTACAAGAAAGAATCTCCTGTATATTTTGTCATTTTTTAATATTCTATTGTTAACACAATATTGTGAAGTCACTTTCACAATATTTATATTAGTTAAGATTAAATTTCTAGGAATTTTTTTATCCAATAAGATATTTATATGCCGGTAGAAAATTGACCCTAATTTGCACGGTATTGACGCTTAAGTGTTGTTTATATTGGTATTTATTTTTTTGCATATATACCTTTATCAGAACTTACATGTTATACCCAATTGTGTAAACCTTTTATACTAGTATGATCAATATACTAATAGCTTCAATAGTCAATTAAAATTTTTCTTTACTTGGTATTTGATTACTTAGTATTTCGTACCTAGCATCACGGTCTGAGGTGTGAAGGAGCTACTATAGTCCAAGATCCCTCATATACAACGTCACTTGGTTTGGACCGCAAGGATCAAAAGCTTACGTTAGATACAACACATAAAAGAAAACTTCTTCTTTGTTAATAATCTTTTTTCTATAAGAAAGCATTTTGCTACGTAACCTATTAAATGTAATCTAAAGTTGACTGTCCCATTGTCATTGTGTTTCCTAATTTTGATAAGATCCATTTTCAATCTGTTTTTGCATTGTTCTTTTAAGAAAGAGTTTGCCAAAATTATTTACAAACTTGAAAAACTTATGGTTCGTCCATGTCACTTAATGAGTTTGTACTTGTAAAAAGTTTGGACTTCAGTTGCCACAAGTATGGTTAAATTTTACGTTATTTATCTATGTTGCTCGAATTCTTCAAAAATATCATTGGAAGTGTGTTGTATTCTCCAAAGTGAGTCTTGGGCTGTTTTTTATTAGAAGTTATAGTATTTGATCTCATTCTGCAAGAAATAGGTTTGGAAGTGGTTGAAAGAGAAAGGAACTGAAGTGGCAGCAGTAGAAATCGACGAAGCCAACCACAGACCGTAGGCCACGATGAAGCATAGATGTGAGTTCATTGGAGTCTAACCAAGTAAGGAACCACGGAGGTAAACGATGCCCCGTAGAGTGAATGACAGACCGTCCTGCACGACCATCGTTTTGATTAGAAAGTTGAGTTCCAGTACTTGAACCACGGAGGAACAGGAGAGAACGTATCCCAATCCACAGACCATAGGTGGCAATCGTTATTTGAAGAGTCTAAAATATCTACCAAGTGCTGACCCACCAAGGTAACCCACGGACTATAGGTCTATCCACGGTCCGTAGGTCTTGTGTCTGTCAAAACCGTGTCTGAACCAATTGTCCTTATTTCATTTTCCTATTTTGCTTAGGACTTGTCTACTATATAAAATAAAATAAAAACAAGTTGTTATTTTCGTTTTAGGGAATTGGACCTTATTGGAAACTTTTTTTTTTGTCTTTCGGAATTATTTTGTTAACACTCTGGCACTTTAATTCGGGAAGCTAGTTTATGCAATTTGCTATTTCAATTTTAATTCAAGATTTCGGTATTCATCTATTCTAATAGTTAGTTCATGATTTCTTTTAGTAACCCTAATATGAATTGTGAATTCTCAAGCATGAGTAGCTAAATCCACAACTAGGGTTGTGGGAACCATGAGCAATTAACAATGTATTAATAATAATAAAGTAATTCTTGAATAGTATTTATGCATGTATTGTTAATCCTTTCGTTTAGAAATCTTTTTAACGTAGGCCAATGTTAGACCTCACCTCATTCCTACTTGCCTTACCAAGCGGGTAATGAATGAGAGAAAGATTAAACAATAAAGATTTCATGAAGTATTTGATGCTATCTAATAGCCTAACTTTAATCAATTGACGTGAGGGTTAATACCTAACTCAATTGATACAAGGGCTAATCTAGGGTAAAGGTAAGGGTTAGTAAAGTACACACCCGTAGACTTACCCAGTTGTGAGTTGAAATTCCCTACTTGGACGACCAATCGCTTAGGGATATCCATCTTAT
The DNA here is from genome assembly GCF_900185275.1 of Solanum verrucosum. Lineage (NCBI taxonomy): Eukaryota > Viridiplantae > Streptophyta > Magnoliopsida > Solanales > Solanaceae > Solanum > Solanum verrucosum. The sequence continues at coordinate 1,592,768 of NW_026019924.1, forward strand.
CAACCTTGCATGCCAAACACTAAGTTAAAGTTACTATTTTTAGAAATATTGCGTTAAGAGTTTGTGGGGAATACTTTAACCCTAGTTTTCATCTCATATTGAGATCTCAAACTTGGAATCTTGTTTACTTGTTACTTAGTAATTCAAATCAACAATCTATTATTTGATTTACAAATTCCCCCATTTTTGTTACTTTTCTCGGAAATAGTTTGACTAAACGGAGATAATTGTGAGCTAAGCTTAAGTCTAAACCATATTCCTCATGAGATCGACCCTGACCTGAAAGTTAGTTTCTTTATTTGGCAACGACCGCTTATACTTCTTTTTGGAGGTGTAATTTGGGCACATCATCGTCCTCGAATGGGATTCAAGACATCATACGAAGGGTAGGAACTTAAACCTAATAGCCTAACAAGAATGCAATCACATAAATGCACATATACAAGGAGGAAACATCAACTCCAAGCTAAAGCATTTTCAAAACATAATTTCGTAAGGTATATATGCAACCCATACTCAAATGCACATAAACATAAAGAAAACTATCAAGTCAACTCATTTTCTCAAAATCAAGTTTTTCATAAACATTCATAGATGAGGAATCATGAGAATTTCTAAGACACATGAAACCAAAAGAGTAAACCATGAAGGACTAAATACCTCAAGCTAGAGTAGAGACAAAAGAAAAGAGATGAGGATAGCGGGACATCATATCGGCCTCAGGCTCCCATGTAGCACCCTCAACTAACAGATTCCTTTAAAGAAGCTTCACAAAAGAACCTCCCTTGTTTCACAACTTCTTAACTTGTCAGTCCAAAATCTCAATCAAAACTTCTCCATAAGAAAGGTTCTCCTTAACTTCCAAACCTTTTAAGGGAACTATGGATGTCCGATATCCAACACATTTTTTCAATCGAGATACATGGAAAGTTGGATGCACCGATGCCAAATCATTAGTCAAATCAAGTTCATAAGCAACTTTACCAAAACGCCTAAAAATCAATTATGAGCCCACATACATAATGGGGACTAAGTTTCCCTTTCTTCCCAAACCTCCTCACACCCTTCATGGGTGAAATCTTCAAGTATACCCAATCATAAACATCAAACTAAAGGTCTTTCATTCTAACATTAGCATAGGACTTTTCCCGACTTTGAGACATTTTCAACCTTTCATTAATAAGCAGAATGTCACAACCCAAAGTACACCCTAGACGTGGCATGGCGTATAAGACCCCGAGAGTCCCAACACAAGCCACATACATAAACAATATAATAGAATCTAACGAGTTTAAAAGACAGTCTAAATCGTAAAATAATGTTGTCAAAAATGAAGCGGAAGTCTACATAGTCTCAAAAGCCATCTATTACATCAAGAGGTGATCGGGGTGTACCCCGTACATCACATACATACTCTGAAATATAAAGATAATAAGAAATAAAGTTTCGTTTCTTGAAACATGAGGACTCACCAATCTTTAATATCTACTAAGTGATCCCTAGCCACAGATGCAAAATTGGAGCATCGGACCCTACATTAGTGAAACAATGTGCAAGAGTATGTGTTAGTACAAAACTGTAACATGTATGATAGCAATACATAAAAGTTATGAAATCATACCAAAAAGATACTTTTCATGATATGCAAAGACCAAGTCAAAACATAAGATAAGAGGGTTAGAAAACATAAATCGTAAACATGGTCAATGTAAGTAAAATCATCATTAAAACACATGTGAAATACTTCTTGAAGTAACCTCAGTTCATTATTATTGTGCGAAGTAGCCTCAACTGACATAGAGACCATATGAGCTATGACATGGAATCTGGTGTACTCCTCTCACACCAAAAAGAGAGTGTCCTACTTGCCAAGGAAGGACCATGAACTTCTAGCTTACATGGATCCACTAGCTAATGTTTATCTTAAGACCATTATCCTATGTGGGCACATAGGTATGGGATGAGGAGATTTCTACTAGAATCCCAGCCTCTAGCTACAGGAGAGCTTCCATCTCAATATCCTCTCGGTGCTAAGCATAAATCCCATGGAATAGTTATTAATCATAACTTGTCTTATCTTTAAGAGACATGGGTAGTCGCCGCTTGTCTTATCATAGGATAGCTCCTTAGACCATGTGTGATAATATCTTTCACCATCCATGATCTTTTCATAATAGCTTTTAAGACCCGTAGTCATTTACTCCATGATAGAAATTCCCTACTACTAATGGAAATAGTTGTTAAATCGTGCTCTATAATCATTAATGACATATCCGGATACCATACTAATCAAGAACTCATTTAGGAAAATAGCCCAAAAATCATTGAGGGCAAATCTAGATGTCATTCACATCATGGGGCCAAGCTTCATAGAACATAAGGATATCTCCATCCATAAGCTTTCTGAGTCATAAGCATTACTTTCATAAACATACATTCTTTTCAATAATTCACAAATTTCATCATGTTTGCAAATTCAATGCATCCCCAACTTCATTTACATCAATCTCATCAAAAGGACATGCATATCTTCATAAATTCATCTTTCATGGTTTATAATCAAAATCGTGGGTTATGCATGGGTTCATGGGAAATAAACTTAAAAACAAGCAATTACTTATATTGATGCATAAAAAGTCATAAAACAATCAATTGGATCAACATTGGAAGGAACACATGACATGGAAAAAAAACGCTATCTTCAATTGGAGATTTCTAACTTGAAAATTGGAGAATTTAGGACTCGATAGAGGAAACAGCTCCAAGACTATCATACCTTGGAGTTCAAAGCCCACAAGAAATTTGGTAAATTTGAGGCTTGATCTTGAAACCCTAACTTGACTTCTTCTTCTTTCTTAGAGAAAGATATATTTGAGAGGAGGAGCTTGAAGAACTTTTGGGAATTTGAGAGAATGAATTGCATTGGGGATTTTTGGGGTTAAAATAGTTTATATAGGTCTTCTAATAGAGGGTAAACTGACATAGTATTTGTTAGAATCATTAGGAAAAGACCCAAAAGCCCGCATAAAAATAAGCGTCGACTCACGTCGATGACCCGGACCACGATCCATTTGTAACAACACGGACCGTGCTTGTTCGTCGTCGATTGAGTTCAGAGACCCTCTAATTGGACTCCTAACGACAGACCCATGTACGATCAGTGGGTCCACCTATAGGTTGTACATGCCCAGTCGTAAGTCTCTACTTTTTACTCTAAAATTCCACTAAGTCTGGGATTGACCGACGAAACCTACCTACAACTTGTACATTGGACAACAGACCATCCTAGTGAACCGTTGGAAAGTACTAGAACTTGATATATTTGGAAAACTTTGGACTGCCACCCACGAAGAGACCTATGGTGTGTGTGTCATTCCATGGGTCGTTGGTGGCTCCGTTGGGACTAGCACCAGATCCTGCAAAAGTTTTTAAATATGAGACGTTACAATATCTCCCCCCCCCCCTCCCTGGGAACATTCGACCTCAAATAAAACTCAAACTAGCAAGAAAAGAGTAGGAGAGAAATTAATAATCCAATCAGTAATGCAACTTCATCAAAATGCATATAACCAATGAGGAACCTCAACTCCAAGCTAAAACACGTTAAAAACATCTTTTCCATAAGGCCTATATGCAACTCAGACTCAAATGCACATAAACATGAAGCAATCAATTAAACAAAATCATATGTTTGAAAATTCCAGATTTCATGATCATTCATGCATTAGAAACATTAAAATGACTACGACACACGATTCCTAAAGAGTGAACTATGAGAGCTAAGGCCTCTAGTTAGAGTCGAAGATAGAAGGAGAGATAGGTATACTAAGACATCTCATCGCCTTCGAACTTTCACCTACCAAACCAAAATAAGGAAATCTTCCAAAATCAACATAGTTCTTCTGACACACTAACCATTAAGCACATTATCTCCCCCTTGGAAGCAAACTCCACTAGTCTTTTCAAATCCATCTCCCTCAACCCAATCATAACACCAAAGTCTTAACAACCATTAAACCATTGATGCAAGTAAACACTTCAGAGGTTTCCACAAGGATTTCAATAACTAATCCAAACACCATCACCATACATGCAGTTTTATCATGGCCAATGAAACACTCAATACCAAGCAATACATAACTACAAGCTAAAAGACCATAACTCACCAATTATCGCATCCGGGCAACCCTCATGATCTTATCAACTTTGAAGAGCATAAAACCTATCTTGTTTTTTACCACCACTAGGACCTGAGGACGGGTAGGTTTGAGCCCTTCGAAGATTATATCCCTCATTTCTAGCAACCGAAGGACAATCCCTTATCTTACGATCCATCATTCAACAACCAAAACATGCATTTGAACTGGATAAATACTTACCCTTATGTCTTGTCCCACACTTTCGACATTCGGGACACATTTGCTCACTAGAACCCTTACCTTGAGAATTACTACTTCCACCGAACCTTGAATGTGAAGAATCACCATCATCCCTTCTTATTCTTTTTGAATCCCCAGTTTTCCCCTTAGGCTTTTCTTCTTCTATTTATTGTGCATGAACCATCAAACGGGACACATCCATGTATTTAACAAAAATGGCAGTTAGGCATTCTTTAACCACTAATTCGGAAGCACCTGACACAAACTTACTCATCCTTACCCTGGGATCGGCGACCATAGTGGGTGTATCTTTTGATAATTGTGTGAATTTTAAAGCATAATCTTTCACATTTCTATCCCCTTGATGAAGGTTAATGAACTCAAGTAACTTTGCCTTCCTCATCTCAAGGGGAAAGAACCTATAAAGAAAAGCCACCTTAAATTTCTCCCAATCAAAAGGACCCGCATCAACCGCCCTCTCTTCCTTCCATTGGCTGAACCAAACTTGAGCAACACGATTAAGTTGACAAGTGGTCAATTCTGCAATTTCCACCAGTGTCACCTCCATGATCATCAACACCTTATACACCTCATCAATGAACTTTTGTGTATCTTCCTCAACTTTAGACTCATGAAATTACGGAGGATTCATCCTAGTGAAGTCTCTCACTCTAGTTTCATCATACCCACCCTTGGGTATACGGGAGCCACAACCTCTCTATTTGCTTGAGCCATCATAGCTTGGGCCAACGAATAAAATGCAGCTCGCAACTCATCATTAGTCACTTGCTCGGTCAAAGGTTCGACCAGCACTTGGGGAATCTCTTGCCTCATGTTCTTACAAACAGTCCTATTCATGAGATTCCTCTATCGAGGCATATTTGAAAAGCATAAATAGGGTTTAGGAGAGAAGGACACCTAGAGTTACACTTTATCCCACAACCTTAGAGTAATGAAAGAAGTGGAATTTCATAAACATCTTATAGCTTCTCATTCATAAATGTGGCATGCTTCACACTCATGAATAAGAGTTTACTCGACGTGGCTTATGAGACATCCTAAGACCTTTCTAAACCTTGTTTTCTGATACAAAGTTTGTCACGGCCCAAAGTACACCTTAGACGTCAGATGGCATATAAGACCACAAGAGGCCCTACACAAGCCACTTAGCATACATAAACAAGATAATAGAATCTAACGAGTTCAAAAGACAGTTTATATCATAAAAAAGTTTTGTGAAAAATGAAGCGGAAGTCTACATAGTCTCAAAAGACAATAAGTAATAAAGGTTCTGTTCTCGGAACATGAGGACTCACCAATCTTCAATATCTATTAATTGATCCCTAGCCATGAAGATGTGGAATAGGAGCGTCAGACACTACATTAGTGAAACAATGTGTAAGATTATGCGTTAGTACAAAAATGTACCTAGAATGATAGCAATGCATAAAACTTATGAAATCATGCTAAAAGGAAATTTTCGTGATATGCAAAGACAAAGTCAAAACATAAGATAAGTAGGTTAGAAAACATAATTTGTAATCATGGTCAATGCAAGTAAAATCATCTTTAAAACACATGTGAAATGCTTCTTGAAGTAACCTTAGTTCATTATTATTGTGGGAAGTAGCATCAACTGACATAAAGACCATGTGAATTATAATATGGAATCTGGTCTACTCCTTTCACATCGAAAAGAGAGTGTTCTACTTGCCAAGGAAGAACCATGAACTTCTAGCTTACGTGGATCCACTAGTAAAAGTCTATCTTAAGACCATCATCCTATGGGGGCACATAGGTATCGGATAAGGAGATTGCTACTAGAAACCCAACCTTTAGCTACGAGAGAGCTTCCATCTCAATTTTATCCTAGTGATAAGCATAAATCCCACAGAATAGTTATTAATCTTAACTTGTCTTATCTTTAAGAGACATGGGTATTTGTCGATTGTCTTATCATAGCATAGCACCTAAACCATGCGTGAGAAAACATTTCACCATCCATGATATTTTCATAATAGCTTTTAAGGCCCATAGTCATTCACTCCATGCTAGAAATGCCCTTCTACTAATGGAAGTAGTTTTTAAAATTGTGGACTATAATCATTGATGGCATATCTGGATACCATACTAATCAAGACCTAATTTAGGAAAATAGCTTGAAAAGTATTGAGGGTAAATCTAGATGTCAATCATGTCATGTGGCCAAGCTTCATAGAACATATTATCTTCATCCATAACCTTTCTTGAGTCATAAGCATTACTTTGATAAAACATTCATTCTTTTCAATAACTCATAAGCTTCATCATGTTTTCAAAGTCAATGCATCCTCAACTTCATTTAAATAAGTCTCATCAAAAGGACATGCATATCTTCATAAACTCATATTTCATGATTTATAATAAAAATAAAGGGTTATGCATGGGATCATGGGAAATAAACTTCAAACATGCAATTACTTCAATACATGCATAAAAGGTCATAAAACAATCAATTGGATCAACATTGAAAGGAACCCATGACATGGAAGAGAACCCTAACTTCAATTGGAGATTTCTAACTTGAAAATTAGAGAATTAGGACTCTATGGAGGAAAGAGCTCCGTAGATGAAGACTATCATACCTTGGATTTTAAAGTCCACAAGCAATTTTGTGAATTTGAGGCTTCATCTTAAAAGCCTACCTACCATGACTTCTTCTTCTTCTTCCTTAGAGAGAGAAACATTTTAAAGGAGGAGCTTAATCAACTTTTAATAATTTGAGAGAATAAGTTGTATTGGGTATTTTTGGGGTTAAAATTGTTTATATAAGACTTCTAATAGAGGGTAAAAGGATAGTATTTTTTAGAATAATTAGGAAAAGACCCAAATGCCCTCACAAAAAAATTGTCGATTCTCGTCGACGACCCAGCCCACAGTCCATTGGTCAAACCATAGACCGTATTTGTTGGTCGTCGATTGTGTTTACAGACCCTCAAATTTGACTACCAACGATGGACCCATGTATGGTTCGTGGGTCCACCTACGGGTCTGCATGCCCAGTCATGGGTCTCCATTTTTTATTCTAAAATTCCACTAAGTCTAAGATTGACCTACAAAGCCTACCTACGACTCGTGTATTGGACAATGGACCGTCCTGGTGAACCATTGGAATGTATTGGAACTTGAAAATTTTGGAAAACTTTGGACTTACACCCACGAAGAGACCTACGGTCCATGGTCAGTCCACAGGTCGTTGGTGGCTCCGTTAGGAATGGCAACATCCTGCAAAAGCTGAAATTTCTACCCTCTTTGAACTTGAGGTGTTACACAAAATTTTCTCCATATCGTCGTGTACCAATTCAGGACCTATCAAACCAACTTCACCCATATCAAACCAAACTATATGAGATCTACACCTTCTACCGTAGAGGGGATCAAATGGAGCCATATCAATTCTTTAATGATAGCTATTGTTGTATGCAAACTCAATCAAAGGCAAATAATCATCCCAATTACCCTTGAAGTCAATTCCACAAGCTCTCAACATATCTTCCAAAGTTTGGATAGTACGCTCCACTTACCCATCGATTTGCGGATGAAAGGTCGTACTAAGCTTAACACAAGTACCAAAACCCTTTTAAAAACATTTCCAAAACTCAGAGGTGAATTGGGTATCATGACCGTACATAATGGACAAGGGCACTCCATGCAACCTAACCATTTCTCTCAATAACACTTAGCATAGTCCTCCGCCGAATAAGAAACCTTGACGGGAATGAAATGAGCAGATTTCGTCATTCGATCCATGATTACCAAAATCGAATCATGTTGCCGCCAAGTGCAAGGTCAACCAATGATAAAGTCCATATTCAAATATTGCCACTTCCAAGTAGGAATACTTATATCTCGAGATAAACCTCCTGGATCTTTGGTGCTCAACTTTCACTTGTTGACAATTAGGACATTTAGCCACAAATTCCGCAATATCTTTCTTCATCCCATTCCACAAATAGACCTCCCGCAAATCACGGTACATCTTGGTGGCTCCCATGTGGGAATATTGAGAACTATGTTTTCTCTCATGTTATATACATTGTGAACACACAAAAGACCTTGATAATGAAGCACACCATCTCCCCCTTGGGAGAAAGCGTCTATGGATTTCTCAAGCACCGTTTCCTTAAATTCCACAAACTTCCAATCAAGACCTTGCTTGGATTTCACATCTGACACAAAAGATGATTTTGCATCATTATGTACCATTATACCACCCTTGGTAGATTAAACTAATCGAACACTCAATCGGGCCAATCTACGAACATCTCTAACCAACTCCTTCTTACTTTCATTAATATGAGCAACACTACCCATTGATAAACAACTAAGAGCATCAGCCACCACATTCGCCTTATTGGGGTGATATAGAACGCTCATGTCGTAATTCTATAGTAACTCAAGCCACCTCCTTTGGCAAAGATTTAACTCTTTCTTTTTAAACACATATTGCAATTTTTTGTGGTATGTAAACACATCAACATGAATACCATACAAGCAATTTCTCCATATTTTAAAGCAAACGCCACCGCTGCAAATTCTAAGTCATGAGTAGGATAGTTCTTTTCATGAATCTTAAGTTGTCGTGAAGCATAGGAAATTACTTTTCATTTTTTTCATAAGGACACATCTTAACACAATTCTTGAAGCATCACAATAAACAACAAATCCATTTGTTCCTTCTGGTAAATTTAACACCGGAGCAGAAGTAAGTTTATCGTTCAATTCAAGGAAACTATTCTTGCATGCTTCCGACCATATTAACGTAAAAAAATTTGGGTCAATGTCGTCAATGGAGAGGCAATCGAAGATATCCCTTCAACAAACCTTCTATAGTAACTAGTCAAATATAAAAAACTTCAACTATCAGAAAGGGATAGAGGTCTAGGCCAACTCTTAACCGTGTCCATCTTCTTAGGATCTACTTTAATACCCTTACTGGAAATAATGTGACTAAGAAAAGTCACGAGCTTAACAAAAACTCACATTTACTAAACTTTGCAAAGAGTTGTTTGTCCTTGAGGACTTGCAACACAATCCTCAAATGATTGGTATGTTCATCCTCACTCCTTGAGTAAATGAAGATATCATCGATGAACACAATCACAAACATATTTTTCTACACACCTTATTTATCAAATCCATAAATGCGGCCAGAGCATTGGTCAAGCCTAAGGATATCACCAAAAACTCATAATGACTATATCGAGTGCAAAAACCCTATTCGGAATATGATCTTCCTTCACCCTCAATTTGTGGTAACCCGACCAGAAGTCGATCTAAGAGAAATAACTTAATCCTTGCAGTTGGTCAAACAAATAATCTATCCTTGGAAGGGGATATTTGTTCTTAACAGTGACCTTGTTCAATTGTCGGTAGTCAATACACATATGAAGTGAACCATCTTTCTTTCAAACAAATAAAACTTGAGCACCCCATGAAGAGATACTCGATCGGATGAAACCCTTATCAAAAAAATCATTCAATTGCTTTTTTAACTCCTTCAGCTCAGCCGTAGCGATTCGATAAAGAGGAATAGAGATAGTCTACGTATTTAGGAGAAGGTCAATACCAAAGTCGATTGCCCTTTTAGGAGGAACACTGGGTAAATTATTAGGAAACACTTTCAAAAACTCATTAACAACGGGGACCCACTCAAGAGTACGGGTCTCAGAATCCATATCCCTAACCCAAACAATATGGTATATGCAACCCTTATAAATCATCTTTATAGCTTTAAGACAAGAGACAAACTGACTTTTAGGCATAGAATTTACCTCTTTCCACTCTAGGATGGGTACATTTGGGAACTAAAACTTGACTACTCAGCTTCTACAATCAGTTGAAGCATAACATGAATGCAGCCAATTCATACAAAGAATAACATTTAAATCTAACATATCAAGCTCTACAAAATAAACAAAAGTGACTGTATGGTATAAAGAGATGGGACACTTTCTATAGACTCTCGTAGCCACAATAGAAGCACCAACAGGAGTAGAGACAAAAAAAGGATCTAACAACACATCCAGAAGAATATCAAATCTCAAGGCCACATATGGTGTCATAATTGACAAGGTAACACTGGGATAAAGTAAAGCATAAATATCAAGATGGAAGACTTTCAACATACCAGTAACCACATCGAGAGAAGCCTTTTGCTCATGATGAGTTTGAAGTACATAGAATCAGTTTTACCTTGGAACAGTTAAACTGAACCACTAGGCGGAGCTTGCCTACCTTCTCTTCCCTTAGTTGTAAGTGATGGAAAATCCCTTATCTTATGACCACTCTTACCATAACAAAATCAACCATTTGTGTCGTCTAAGCATTTACCCTCATGCTTCCTTCCACATTTCGCACAAGTAGTCGATAAAAATCCACCATCGTTTCCTCATTGAGGCTTAGGTTTAGACACCCTATCTTTGTTAAAATTAGGACGAGCATTGGAGGAACCATGAGCGGAAAATCTTTGTCGAAATCTAGAATGTCCATGTCCATCGAACATTAAATGTGAGAAGTCACCATCATTGTTCCTTGCCTTCTTTGTCTCCCTAGATCTCTCCTTAAGTTTCTCCTCTTTTATATGTTGATCATGAACCATCAGATAACAAATGTCCATATCATTGATAAGCATGGCAATACGACATTTCTTAACCACCATTTCGGACATGGCCGAAATAAAATTACTCATCCTTGCCCTAGGATCGGCAACCATAATAGGAGCATGTTGAGACAATTGTGTAAACTTCAAAGAATATTTATTCAAACACATGTTTCCTTGACGAAGGTTGATGAATTCAAGTATTTTTGCCTCCCTCATCTCAAGGGAAAACAACCTATCAAGGAAAGCAACCTTAAAATTTTCCTAATCAAGAGGACCCACATCAACCGCCCTCTTTTTATTCTATTTGTTCAACCATACTTGAGAAAAACCTTTAAGTTGATAAGAGGTTAATTCTGCCTTTTCCACTGGTGCCATTTACATGATCATCAACACCTTGTATACTTTATCAATGAACTCTTGAGGATCTTCCTCAACCTTGGAACCATGAAATTCCGAAGGATTCATCTAGTGAAGTCTCTAACTCTAGTTGTCGTCATACTCACATTTGGGTTCATGGGGACTACTGCCTCCATATTGGCTTGAGTCATCATGGCTTAAGCCAATACTTGAAAGCACCCCTAAACTCTTCATTAGTTACTTTCTCGGCTAAAGGGTCGACTGGAACTTGAGGAGCGTGAGGAGCTTCTCGTTCCATATTCCTCCTAGTATATGCTCTTAGAGTGGCGAAACATCTGATAGGGAATGACTTACCTACTGGTGGGTTATATTAGGGCCATCATGAATCAGGAAGTCAGGTAATGGCAAAACATAATAGAACATGATTACATATATCTGAATATTGTCTTATGAACATTCCAAAGGAAACATAAATCATCAAGTACGAGTTTGCCTCTATATTTCTGCATTTCTGCATTTCATCTGCGATGTACAAAAACGCTGATGAAAAAGCATTCAACAATGATTGAGGCTCCACTTCATTGCGGTCTATTCTATTGAATTTTTGTTTGAACCGACCGAACAATGATACATAATTGTTAAGCAGAGGTGCCTCAAAAAATTTCTTCTCTTCTAGCCGGCATTGAAGCAATGGAACACATATTTAGTTCAGCTAGATGCCGATTCCTTGTTGGTGTGTTTCATGAAGGTTTATTCCATATCATTCAATCTTTATTTTTTAAGAAATTCTTACACATTAGAGAACAAGGGCCTAAAATCTCCTTCATTAGCAATAAAACATAGCAATAACTCATGAATAAGAGTCTAATAAGTTGGTAAAATACCAACTCATCAAACTCTCAAACTTGAACTATTTCTTCTCCTTAAGAAAAGAATTCACAAAGCATAGGATTCACAACTAAGCACACACGATAGAATATTCAAAACCATCACACTAAGACTCAAAGACATAAAAAATAAAAGGTTGTAATACCCCGGACACTAGTAAGTTCAACTAGAGGATTCTAAAGCCTTTCGTAAGAGTTTTGGAGTGTGGTATGAGGATTAAAAGTCGTAGAAACAATTCCCAAACTTAGTATGGAGGTTTAAGGGTTAGGGTGTCAAGGTACTACACCCAAGGGGTCCTTGAGGAGGACCTCAAAACAGCCATAAAAGCTGTCAAAATAGGCAGCACTCACGATTGCCACCTACTGGCCGTGAGTGGACCCACGCCCCATGGGTTGGGGTCGTGGGTAAAGTCCTAAGATGGCCTACAAGTTTTAAGCTGCATACCTCACCTACGGAGATGCAGCATGCTCAGTAGGTCCACCCACGGTCCATGGGTGGAGGAAGCATAGGTCCAAGCAATTTTTCCAGTTTTAGTTTTAAGTTGGGGGTTTGGGAATTAATTAAGTAATTAATTAGGGTTAACGGAGGTTGGTTATTTAGTTATTTAACCACATATATAATATTAATAGGCCCCTAAACTAATTCATTAACTCATTCATCAAAGAACCCCAAAAATCTCTCAAATAATTCTCTCTAGAAGTGAAGAAGAAGAAAAATAAGAGAAGCAAGAGGGGCAGATTTCCTCCATTGTTTAAAGATGGTTTTAGGGCTATGAATTGAGGTATGTTATCTTAATCATATATGGGTTCTTCCACCCATAGATCCCACTATGTTTTCCCCCAATTGTGAAGTCAAAAACCCAATTCTAGCTAGGGTTTTCTTCTACATTGTGGTAGGGTTTATGTATGATTCCAATCTAGTGGATAATACCTAATTATGATTGTATTAACATTGAATTATGATATTATGATGATTTCACGTGACTTCTATGGTTAACCCTAGTCTATTTGATGAATATGATATTTTGTGGGTTTATGCCATTAGAGGTGAAATGGAAGGTTCATAAGTGATCTTCATACATCTATGAAATTTGTAGTAATTGTTCAAGGTTAGGAACATATAATAATGAGTTTAACTATACCTTATTGAATATGATTGATCTTGACTTGTAAAGTTGAGATTGAACCTTTAGGATGAATTGTGGCTAGAATCACCTAGTGATAAAGAATGCGATTGGATGCCTTGTAATCTAGGTTCATAATATGTTTCCATGATGTATAGTCATTGATAATGAAGATTCATAGTTGTGAATTTTGATCACTAGGTCTTTACAGTGAAGCTAACATGATTAATTATTGATGCTAAGGATTTGGGAGTAAAATCTACATATGAATACAAGGCAAAAGAATATAATTGTGAAGAAAGATCTTTACCTACCTAATTCACCTTATGAATCATAGATGGTAGGAAGTTATAGAATCACTTAAGTCATGATGATATCTTTGTCTATTGTAGAATTCTAGACATGATGTTAGGCATGAAGATGAACTTAACCTGAAAGACTTCTCACAAATTAATTGTTCTAGCGTTGAACGGCTTCTCTTACCTAATTAAACTTAAGGCTATAGATCCTTCATACCTAGGTCATGGATGGTGATAGTTTCTCACACATGGTCTAAAAGTAGTAGTAGCTGGATTGGTTGTCAAGTAGTAATGAACTAAGATTATGCTTGTGAAAGCATCTCCAAGAGTTCAACCTTAGTGAACTAAGATTATGATTTAAGTAGCATCTCCTAGAGTTCAAGCTTGATGAACTAAGATGTAGTCAATGTGGTATATCCTAGGGTTTCAAAATGATAAGGAACTAAGATAAGCTTAGTGAAGTACCTCGTAGTGTTCAAGAGTACAATGTACATAGACATACTTAAGGTAGTGTCTCATAGGTTCCATCTTAACAATGAACTAAGACAAACTTAAAGGAGTATCTCATAGTGTTCAAAGTATAAAGGGATTTAGACATGCTTAAGTAAGTATCTCATAGGATGCACGTTAATAATGAGACATGCTTAAACAAGTATCTCATAGGTGTGAACATAATAATGAACTTAGATGTGCTTAAGGTAGTACCTTCTAGTGTTCTAACGTCTAAAGAGAGGAATTAGGTTCCAACCCAAGAAGCATTAGAATGAGGAACTAAGATAGACTTATTGAAAGGTCTTCTATTATTCCTATGCTTTCAAGAAATGGCTAGTCTCTAATTAAGGAACATGAGTATGATGACCTAAAGAAGTACTTAATATGAGTGGTAGTATGGAATGTCATTCATGCATTGAACAAGTATGACTTAAGGTTGCCTAATGAGTGTTGCCTTACATGAGTTATGCTTGATGGATTGTTGCTATAGATGTCTTCCATGATGTGATTGACTAAAGGTGATAGTTCCTTTGTCTACATGAAGTAAGCTAATAATGAGACCAAAGTACGGTAAATATGACTCAAATGACTTCAAGGTTATGCTTTGGGTGAATGGTAGTAAGGGATGCCTTTCATGTATTGCACAAATGTGCTTTGAGGTTACTTAGGAGTATGATGCCCATGTAGTACAAAGGCTTAAAACTTAACCAGGCATAAATACTATGATTAAGATGACCAAAAAGGGATACTTGGCTTGGGTGGTATTATGGGATGCTATTCATGTTTTTCACATGTATACTTTTGAGGTTACATGAGAATTGTTCTATTATGGTATAGATGACTAAGAGTCAAGTAATACTTATATGATGATTATGCTGGAGACTTTGCTTATTATGATTATGATGTTGTCTCTTATGCTTATTAATTATGTTTCATGAAGTATTTCATATGATTTTTGATTATGTCTTATATTTACTAACCCTTGTCTTATGATCTTATGGTTATGCTAGCTTAACATATTTAGTATATTTTGTACTAACACATACTTTTCCTACATTCTAATCAAAAGTAGGGTTTGGAGACTTGAGTGCTATCTTGAAGCTAGGTTTCTAAGGAGCTAAGGAATTGAAGATCTTGGTGAATCCTCATAGATTCAAGGACAAAACCCATCATTTCCTTTATGTCTTTATTTCATGTTTTTGAGACTATTGTATGGGCTGTGTCCCAAGAGTTTATTCTAAAGTTGTAGCAGATGGTTTGAGACAAGGTATAGAAAGACTTTCCCTTGCTTTTATGAAAATGACTTCGATTGTAAAAAGTTTTAAATTTTCTATATTTTTCTAGTATCTTATGTTCATGATATGCTAAGGGCTTGTATGAGACCCCTTTGGGGTCAAGTACGCCGTGTTACTTAAAGGGTATACCCCTGGATCGTGACAAACTTGGTAATCAGAGCACAAGGTTTAGAATGGTTCTAGGATTGTCTCAAACCACGTCTAGTAGAGTCTTGTTCACAAATGTGAAGCGCGCCACATTTATGAATAGGAGGCTATTGGATATTTAGGAAATCTCACTTCTTCATTCTCTAAGTCGTACCATAGAGTTTGGCTATAGTAGGCCCTTCTTCTAATCCGTGCCCGTTGTTTTCAGGGTATGACTAATACAAGGTCAAATGCTAGGAGAGGTGAGGAAGGTAATGAGGAGTAAGAATTTCCCACCCCCTCCCAAGGTCCTCGAATTCCTAAAGCTCTTAATGAGGAGGGGGCTATGACAAATGTGGAGAGAAGGTCAGCTCTCCAAACATTGACTCACGCTATGACGGCTCAAGCTCAAGCCATGACAACTCAATCCCAAGCTATGGCAGCTCAAGTCAATCGGGATACTAGAACTCATGAGAAACCTAATTTGAGCACCATGGTTTCTAGGTTGAGAGACTTCACAAGAATGAGCCCTCCTATGTTCTTTGGTTCCAAAGTGAATGAAGATCCTCAAGAGTTTGTGGAAAAGGTCTACAAGAAAATTGATGCTATGGGGGTGACTTCTATAGACAAAAGTCGAACTAGCCGCTTACCAATTGAAGGATGTGGCCCAAGTATGGTATACTTAATAGAAGAGGAATAGGACAGTAAAGGTGGGTCACATAGATTGGGAGTTGTTCAAGAAAGCATTTCTTGATAGGTTCTTTCCCCGAGAGATGAGGGAAGTTAAGGTAGAAGAATTTGTCAACCTTCGTCAAGGAGGTATGAGTGTTCAAGAATATTCTCTAAAATTCACTAAGTTGTCCACGTATGCTCCGTCTTTGGTGGCGTATTCTAGGGATGAGATGAATAGGTTTGTGACGGGTGTGTCTAGATCGGTAAGAAAAGAATGTCGTTCGGCAATGCTTTATGATAATATGGATATATTCCGTCTTATGGTGTAAGCTCAACAAATTGAGGATGAGAAACTCTAAGACAAGAATAGGGTAGTGAAGAAACTTAGAACCGATGATGGGGATTTCTCCAATGCTAGCTCGGATGGATATGGTCAACCTAGGACCCAACAAACACTTTCCATCCAAGAGAGGGTGTCTAAACCTAACCCCCAAAGAGGGAGTAATAGTGAATTTGTGTTGCTTAAGCCTACTTTCTCCAAGTGAAAGCATTATGGTGAGTGTCTAGACGGAAAGGAAGGGAGTTATGGTTGTGGTAAAGAGGGTCACAAGAAGAGAGATTGTCCATTTTATAGGGCTAAAGGGAGGGAGGCCAAGCAAGGTTCTTTTAGAGGCCCAGATCCTAATGCTCCCAAGTAAGCATAAGTTCTAAGTTCTCCAAACTACTGGTTATCAAGAGTTACCTTCTTATGTGGCTACCGGTAAGTTTTCAAGCTTTATTTGATTCCGTTATTGTTTGGTCTTTTGTGGATTGATATGCTAGACTTTGAAGTTGTCTTTAGCAAGAATGATGTTTAGAAGAGTTTGTGTAGGCTTTCTCCCAAGGGGGAGATAGTGTGCCTATCTAGTAGGGTTATTGTGTGTTTATGTGTTGCCATGATTTCCTAGTATGCATGTTCATGAAAATGCTTAGGTCTTGTTAGAAATAACTTATATGCATTGTTTTCCTCATGGTGTAGTGCATTTGAGTAGATTTGCATATAGACTTCATGAGATGAATTATGAGCATGCCTTAGTTTTGGGAGTTGAAAGATTTCTCCATCAATAAATGCTTTTTGACAGTAATTTGCATTTAGGTTCCATGTGTGTGTGTTGATCATGTTATAGTTAGGAGATGTTAGTTCCTCCTTGAGAATGAGTAAATAAAGAATTGCATGCATTTTGGGTTGGTAGACGTAGTTCCTATTCCCTTGCGTTGCATTGAATGTGTTTAGCTTGGAATTGAAGTTTCTGCCTAGTTATGTGTATTTAGATGTAGTGCATCCATGATGGGAAGCTAGTTTAGAGTTGTGACTTTAAGAAGTGTTTAGA
This sequence comes from Solanum verrucosum, assembly GCF_900185275.1. Taxonomy (NCBI): domain Eukaryota; kingdom Viridiplantae; phylum Streptophyta; class Magnoliopsida; order Solanales; family Solanaceae; genus Solanum; species Solanum verrucosum. The sequence goes on from NW_026019924.1 coordinate 1,610,412, forward strand.
ATCGCCATTCGAGGACGAATGAACCCAAGGGGGAGATAATGCAATACCCCAGAAACTAGTAAGTTGAACTAGAGGGTTCTAGAGCCTTTCGTAAAAGTTTTAGAGTGTGGTATGAGGATTAAAAGTCGTAAAAATGATTCCCGAACTTATTATTGAGGTTTAAGGGTTAGGGCGTCAAGGTACGACCCCCCAAGAACCAACTAAGGGGTCATTGAGGAGGACCTCAAAACAGCCCTAAAAGCTATCAAATTAGGCAGCACTCACGATTGCCACCTACTGGCTGTGAGTGGACCCACGCCCTATGGGTTGGGGTCGTGGGTCAAGTCCTGAGATCTCCTGCAAGTTTAAGCTGCAGACCTCACCTACGGAGGTTCAGCACGCTCAGTAGGTCCACCCACGGTCCGTGGGTGGAGGAGGCGTAGGTCCAAGCAGTTTTTCAAGTTTTAGTTTTAAGTTGGGCGTTTGGGAATTAATTAAGTAATTAATTAGGAGTTAAGGGTGGTCGATTAGTTAGTTATTTAACCACGTATATAAGCTTAATAAGCCCCTAAACTAAGTCATTAACTCATTCATTCATCAAAGAATCCCAAAATTCTCTCAAATAATTATCTCTCTAGAAGTGAAGAAAGAGAAAAAGAAGAGAAGGAAGAGGGGCAGATTTCCTCCATTGATTCAAGCTGGTTTTAGGGCTATGAATTGAGCTATGTTAGCTTAATCATCTATGGGTTCTTCCACCCATATATCCCCCTAGGTTTTCACCCAAGGTCCTCAAGTTCCTCAAGCTCCTAATGAGGAGGGGGCTATGACAAATATGGAGATAAGGTCATCTCTCCAAACGTTGACTCAAGCTATGATGGCTCAAGCTCAAGCCGTGACAAATCAAGCCCATGCTATAGCGTCTCAAGTCAATCGGGATACTAGAACTCATGAGAAACCTAATGCGAGAACCATGGCTTCAAAGTTGAGAGACTTTACAAGAATGATCCCTCATATGTTCTTTGGTTCCAAAGTGAATGGAGATCTTCAAGAGTTTGTGGAAGAGGTCTACAAGATAATTGATTCTATGGAGGTGACTTCTACAGAGAAAGCCGAACTAGCCGCTTACCAATTGAAGGATATGGCCCAAGTATGGTATACTTAATAGAAGAGGAATAGGACAGTTGAGGCTGGTCCTATAGTTGAAATGTGTTCAAGAAAGCATTTCTTCATAGGTTCTTTCTCCGAGAGATGAGGGAAGTTAAGGTAGAAAAATTTATCAACCTTCGTCAAGGAGGTATGAGTGTTCAAGAATATTCTCTAAAATTCACTAAGTTGTCCAAGTATGCTCCGTCTTTGGTGGCAGATTCTACGGATGAGATGAATAGGTTTGTGACGGGTGTGTCTAGATTGGTCAGGAAAGAATGGCGTTCGGCAATGCTTCATAATAACATGGATATATTCCGTCTTATGGTGTATGCTCAACAAATGGAGGATGAGAAACTCCAAGACAAGAATAGGGTAGTGAAGAGACTTAGAACTGATCATGGGGATTTCTCCAATGCTAGCTCCGATGGATGTGGTCAACCTAGGACCCAACAAAAACTTTCCAACAAAGAGAGTGTGTCTAACCAAAATCCCCAAAGAGGGAGTAATAGTGATTCCGTATTTGTTAAGCCTACTTGCTCCAAGTGTTGAACAAAGCATTATGGTGAGTGTCTAGCCAGAAAGGAGGGGTGTTATGGTTGTGGTAATGAGGGTCACAAGAAAAGAGATTGTCTAATCCATAGGGATAAAGGGAGGGACGCCAAGCAAGGATCTTTTAGTTGCCCAGATCCCAATGCTCCCAAAAAAGCATAGGTTCTAACTTCTCCAAACTAGTGATTAGCAAGAGTAAACTTCTTATGTGGCTACCGGTAACTTTTCAAGCCTTATTTGATTCCGGTATTATTTGGTCTTTTGTGGCTTGATATGCTAGACTTTGAAGTTGTCTTTAGCATGAATGATGTTTAGAAGAGTTTGTGTAGGCTTACTCCCAAGGAGGAGATAGTGTGCCTATCTAGTAGGGTTATTGTATGTTTATGTGCTGCCGTGATTTCCTAGTATACATGTTCATGAAGATGCTTATGTCTTGTTAGAATAACTTATACGCATTGTTTTCCTCATGGTGTAGAGCATTTGAGTAGATTTGCATAAAGACTTCATGAGATGAATTATGAGCATGCCTTAGTTTTGGGAGTTGAAAGATTCCTCCTTCAAGAAATGCTTTTTGATAGTAATTTGCATTTAGGCTCCATGTGTGTGTTGAACATGTTTTAGTTAGGAGATGTTAGTTCCTCCTTGAGAATGAGTAAATAAAGAATTTAATGCATTTTGGGTTGGTAGATGTAGTTCCTACTCCCTTGTGTTGCATTAAATGTGTTTAGCTTTGGATTGAAGCTTCTTCCATGGTTATGTACATTTAGATGTAGTGCATCCATGATGGGATGCTAGTTTAGATATGTGACTGTAAAAAGTGTTTAGAATCTCCATTCGAGGACGAATGATCCCAAGGGGGATATAATGTAATACCCCGGAAACTAAGAGGTTGAACTAGAGGGTTCTAGAGCCCTTCGTTAAAGTTTTGGAGTGTGGTATAAGGATTAAAATTCGTAAAAATTATTCCCGAACTTAGTACGGAGGTTTAAGCGTTAGGGCGTCAAGGTACGACCTCCCAAGGACCACCCAAGGGGTCATTGAGGAGGACCTCAAAAGAGCCCTAAAATCTATCAAAATAGGCAGTACTCACGATTGCCACCTACTGGCCGTGAGTGGACCCACGCCCCGTGGGTTTTGGTTGTGGGTCAAGTCCTGAGATGGCCTGCAAGTTATAAGCTGCAGACCTCACCTACGGAGGTGCAGCATGCTCAGTAGGTCCACCCACGGTCTGTGGGTGGAGGAAGCGTAAGTCCAAGCAGTTTTTCAAGTTTTAGTTTTAAGTTGGGGGTTTGGGAATCAATTAGGGGTTAAGGGAGGTCGGTTAGTTAGTTATTTAACCACCTATATAAGCATAAAAGGCCCCTAAACTAAGTCATTAACTTATTCATCAAAGAACCACAAAATTCTCTCAATTAATTCTCTCTCTAGTTGTGAAGAAGAAGAAAAAGAAGAGAAGGAAGAGGGGCATATTTCCTCCATTGTTTCAAGCTGGTTTTAGGGCTTTAAATTAAGGTATGTTAGCTTAATCATCTGTGGGTTCTTCCACCCATAGAGTCCCCTAGGTTTTCCCCCAATTGTGAAGTCAAAAACCCAATTCAAGCTAGGGTTTCCTTCTATATTATGGGTAGAGCTTAGGTATGATTTTAATCTAAGTGATAATACCTAATTATGATTTTATTAACATTGAATTATGATATTATGATTAATTCATGTGATTTCTATGGTTAACCCTAGTCTATTTGATGAATATGATAGTTTGTGGGTTTATGCTATTAGAAGTGAAATTGAAGGTTCATAGGTGATCTTCTTACATCAATGTCATGTGTAGTAATTGTTCAAGGTTAGGAACATATAATAGTGAATTTAACTAGACTTTATTGAATATGAATGATCTTGACATGTAAAGTTGAGATTGAACCTTTAGGATGAATTGTGGTTAGAATCACCTAGTGATAAAGGATGTGATTGGATGCCTTGTAATCTAGGTTCATAATATGTTTCCATAATGTAGAGTCATTGAGAATGAAGACTCATAGTTGTGAATGTTGATCACTAGGGCTTTAGAGTGAAGCTAACATGATTAACTATAGATGCTAAGGGTTCGAGAGTAAAATCTACATGTGAATACAAGGCCAAAGGCCAAGGCTTGCCCATAGCTTGTAGCTACTGCCCCACCTTCACGAGTGGGACCAATAGTCGTGGTCCTCACCACAGCTCGTGAAGGCAGCTCGTGGTCTTGCCTTGGCCATGAAAATATCGCCACCATTTTCCATAGCTACTGCCTCAACTTCAACGGCCATCACCACGGCCCGTTGTCATGACCACTACCATGGGAGGTGCTGGTGGAGTTGCCTTAGGCAATGAGCAAAAGGCCCCAAGTGGCGAGGCTATTGCCTCAAGGACCATGAGAGGGACCACGGCTCGTGGAGCCCCTCGTTGTGATGCCTTGGGATTGAAAGCCTCATGCCACCTTAGAGGCGCTACATCCCAAAACCGTCACCAGAAAGACCACGAGTCATGGTCCTCACCACGGCTCGTGAAGGTTGCCGTGACACCTGGACGTGGATTTTAAATGAGGGTCATTAGGGTCTTTTCCTTTTTAAGTCCAAACAAAGTGAGGTCGTTTTGGGTATTTTTAGGGGTACTATATAAGTTATTTTTAAGTCAAATTCACCCACTTTTACTCATTAATTCACAACACCCAAATATTTCCACAAAATCCTCTCCTCACCAATATTTCTCTCTCTAGAGTTCCTCCATTTAAGAACAACAAGAATTTGAAGAATAGGGCTCAAGAACCAATCTTCTCAACTCCAATTCGTGGGTAAAGCTTCAATTAAGGTATGGGAGTCTTGACTCATGGAACACATTTCTCCATGAAGCCCTTCAACTCTTAATTTCGAATGTGGTAGATTCTTCCAAAACTAGGGTTTTCAATTTAGCCATGGGTTCTTCCTAAAAATGATTTCATTGTGTTAATTGTCTTATATTATGGATGATTTGATGTTTAATGGTTATTTTTATAGTAAAACTCCCCATGAACCCATGAATTTCCCCATGACCCCAATTTCATGAATTGTGAAGGGTGCATTGATGCAAAGTGAATACTATGAATTGTGTCTATGATATTTTAGTTATTGAATCTTGTTTTATTCATGCCTAGTGTAGTATTTCTAGGTGTACTTGTGAAACATGATTCATGACCCTTGAAGGGATAAGTTGCTAGGGTTTGTACATGTTGATGAAAGTTGTGTATAAACTTATGATTTAATTAGTAAGTGAAAATCCTATGACTATTGTGTAAATTGAGGTATTGTTGAAAGGTCATTCTTCCCTTACCCTTACACTTGATTATGTATGAATTATCTAGGATGATGATAATGTTGTTATGTTGATTGAAAGGTTATTCTCATGAAACACTATGAACAATAATGTGAAAGGCGTCCTCACATGTTAATGATTGATTCTAAGGTTGAAAGTACATTCTCACTTTATTGAATCTATGACCTATTTTATGAGTTGTATTGAATGAAGGGTAAAGTATTCCTTCACACATGTAAATACAATTCAAGACTAACTATGTATAATTTGGGAAATAATGCTTAGCACCGAGAGGATATGGTCAATGAGGTAGAGGCCCTTCCATCAATACAATAGGCCCGGTCATCTAGAGTATTCTCATGAGATGGAAACTCCCCCGCCAATACAATAGACTGGGTTTCTAGAAACAATCTCCCCATCCCATAACTATGTGCCCACGTAGGTCTTTAGCTAGTGGATCCACCTCAAATCTAAACATGTTAGTTCTACCTTAGGCAAGTAGGACACCTTCTTTCGGTGTGGGGTTACATGACACCAAATTTCATGATGCTCACATGGTCTATGTCGGTTATGGCTATTCCTCCCTATATGAAAAGATAATGAATAAGACATGAACTATACCTATGATTCCTTGATGAGTTTTACTTAGTAGGAATGGGGGTATGGGACTTCACTTTTACAATGCACAAGTAGACTTAGTAAGGTGTTATGGGGTAATTTCTTTATGCTATGATGAGACATGAATGTATGCATGTATGTTGAATGGATGGTTACTATGATTGACATTCCTTATGTCCAATGTAATGTACATGACTATTTCCTTATGTATTACTATTGATTATGATGAGGTCTAAAGATGGTATGTATGACTAAGGTAGCTTCAAAGAAGTACTTACTATGGTCGGTATTATGAGATGCCAACCATACATTGCACAAGTGTTCCTTAGAGTTGCTAAGGTGATGAGGCTACTATGTTTTGAGGTTAAATGTGATTAGGACTTATGCTTTACCTTGAAAGTGCATGTTGATTTCCAAACATGACAAATGCATACTTTTGAACAAAAATGTCCTTTTTATCATATTTCAAGGATTCTATGCATGTTTCAATACTTAGTACTTTATGTGCTAACCCATTTCCTCTACATCTATTATGAGTGTAGGTTCCGATCGTTGAGTCGTACTTCTACTTCCTTCAAGTGAAGCTTGGGTTGACTATTCCCTAGGCTTGGTGAGTCCTCAAGTTCGAGGACAAGATGTTATTGTTTCTAGCTTCTATTGTTCTTTCTATATTTAAGACTATTGACGTAAAGGGCTATGTCCCTAATATTGTATTCCTATGTTTTAGATAGTGATTGAGACAAGGTCTAGACTCTTATGATTTTCCTTTATGAAAAAGAAGTTTGACTTCGATTGTAAAAATTTTAAATTTTTCCATATCATTCTTATGGCTTTATGTGTATGATTATGCTAAGGGCTTATATGCGACCCCTTCAGTGTCAAGTACGTCGTGTTACGTCTAGGGGTTATGATGTTTGCGTAATCAAGACACAACTTCCGATGCAACTGTCTATGATCATACAATAGTTTAGTAACTCAACCAAGGGTTGGGATCATCCCAAGAGAGTGGTTTTGAGAATTTATAGAAAAATAAAATTTAGTTCTAACTAGTCGTAGCTAAAGACATTAACGAGTAAAAACATTGTAAATCAAAAGGGGGACACAAGAGTGTCAATTACCAATGGGGGGTTTTGTCACAATTATGGTAAAAACAGCAAAATAAACAAGGGTTTCTAAGTAATGAGAGGGGATCCTTGGGATGTGACAGGAATACGGGTTAAGCTAGATTATTGGGTACATGCTTTCGATAGAAAATTTATAGAGTAATAGCGACTAGGCTAAGCTTTATGTGGGAATAAGTTCTCTCTTTAGTAACTTACACTTTTTCAAATGGGTTCCTCTCGGACACCCACTTGCCGCATGAAGACCAGCATACGCCTTACCCCACTCACTCTCTCGAGCTGAGTGTTAAGATATGGGACTAGGGTTCACTCTCTCGAGCTGAACCTCATGCCGACCCACTCCTTAGGCCATCAATCTAGTAGTCTTGGTTTCGCGACTTCTCTCTCGAGCAAGCCAAAAACACATAAATAAACTTGTATTTGCAACTACAAATTTGTTAAATTCATCCACAACTACTAGACGAAATCACCATTAAACTACATCTAATCTATCAGCAAGCAAGACTCAACAACAATCTTAACCCATATTCCCTAAATCACACCCCAAGAATGGGGGGTTTTTAGCCACACATCAAGAGATAGAAATTTATACCTAAATGAGCTTGCATTCAAATGGGTATGAAGATTTAAGTCTTGTTACAGGCCAAGAATGAAGAATCCGAGAGACCCAAGTCCAAATCCTTGGAGATGAAACCCTTTTTTCTTCAATTCTTCAAAACCCTCTCAAACTCAGAGAAAAAATACTAAAAAGTACTATTCTATATGGAAAATATAATACTTGTTCGACACTTAAAACTACAACTCTAACTAGTATTTATAGTTTTCACATATTTGTGCTGCAGCGGATTGTTCGGCATCGTTAGTTGATGTAGTTCATCACCGTCTTGCACCAGTCCTCAACATCATCGTGCTCTGGGTCATTGGGCGACATGGTACTGCTTCGTGGAAGTTCTCGGCTATGCACTGACTGCTCCCTTTTTCTGCTGACTTGATCCTTTTTCTTCAGAGTTAAGCACACTGGAACAAAAGGCGAATAACTGATCTATTGGCGATTCGCCGAATGGGTTCAGCGATTTGCAGATTTTCATTTCTTCGTTCTTTTAGCTTCTTTTGCTCCTTTTGGCTCGATCGTGTCCATGCTTTCCCTCGAACTTCAAATACCTGAAACTTCAAGGTTTTCATCAGATATTGAGACAAAACATGCAGTTGAGGACACAATTTCTATTAAAATATAGCCCTAAATGAGTCCAATTTGTGGACTCATCAACACCCCCAACTTAAACTTTTGCTTGTCCTCAAGCAAACTCAAGTTTAGCCGCTCAAAAAGGGTGTCTCGAACAGTGCTACACAAGACTCAATTTACTTATGCAAAGATCAAATGTGCACTCAAAGATTCATGTTGACTCACCAATATCAACGAATCTCATGCTCACAATAATTGCTTCAACAAGTTCAATCTCCACTATAGTGTTCAAATGCCCTTACACAAAGAATGATTCCATATTCACACAATGGTTTCACAGTTTAAAGCTTTGGAATCAGATGCAATGCTCACACTCACAAAGAAGAACATAATGCATGCTTTCACCCATACGTTTTCCCGTATTTTCCAATCAACATTTGTTTCAGCTCACTCAAGATCAAAAAAGTTTTTTCAAGGCTTGTAATGGGGCTGAGAGCAAAGTATGGTCATTTAGGCTCAGTGACTTTCATCCTCATGAAATGCGGTTCTCACAACACTTCATTTCCTTTTCCTTCATAACTTTCATTAGTGCTCATAAGTCATCCTATTATTAACTTTCCATGGATTGTCTGGGAACCCCATCTCTTCTGTAATTTATTCCACAACTTACTTTTTCATTCTTTTTCTTTCTCTTCTCTCTTCTTTTTTTATATGAAGGGGTTCCATTTTCCTCAAAACCATGGGTAGGAGGGACTTTCTTACACTTCTTGACTTTCCCTTTTCTTTTCACCACACCCCCAACTTAGGCTTTTGGCCTAAGTTGGCTATTCAAACTAACCACAACTTCATGAGCATTATGGGTGATGGATTAAGAAAGGTCTAGTTTTCATCAAGTTTTCTTCCAAGGAAAGGTAAGGCTCAAAGGGTGTTCAAGAGAAAATCACACACTTACAAGGTAGGTCACAAAAGAGGTATATGTCAAATTGGTTGACACTCTTCGAAGTTGCCTAAGATCATATCAATAGATAACATCACTTAGTTGACTAGACCAACGGGGCAAATTCTAGGATCTATCATGCATAGTTCACATGTAAGCTCACCACACTAGGCATTGACACTACAAGTTAAACAAGACTCCACACTTTCGCTAGTGTGCAATGATCATCACAAGAGAATCAATTTGATATAAGGCTAGTCATAACGAGATGCAGAGTTCACATATTGTCTATGCAACTTCATTTGGCTTCATCATAGCTGCACATTCATGTTCGTTCGATTGAGAGCACTATTCAAGTCATCGGTATTGATTGGAACCAAGACTCAAATTTTTGCAAAAGAACAGCCACATTCAACACATGAGAGGTGGCAAAAATGTTTGAAAAATTCAAAAAAATTCGGAAGGGTCAAAATTATTTTACAATTAAAATAGGAAGGGAGCCATAAGTTCAAACGTCCACATATGCGCAGTATCTCAACAAAATTTAAACAAAACAATCCAACTATCAACACAAAGTACGAGTAGAACAAAAAAGGTGGGCCTTACCCCACCATAATTAAAATGTAATTTTCCTCAAATGCAAATAACAAAAATATCTACCAAGTCAATTAAAGAAAAATAGAGAGGGAGGTAAAGAGGGATCATGTCTAAGCAGTCGCTCCATCTGTCTGGGCATTAGTGCCCGGTGTGTCCTCCTTCTGACTCTGGTTCTCTACTTCAGCTGCCGCAGCGAGGTTGGCCATAATCATCTCATCTAAATCATAAACTGCTCCAAAGGTATGTATCACATTGATGAATCCTCGGGCCCATGAAGGGACGGCAGGGTCAGTGGGAATCCTCCTACTGGAACTGGCTTCTTTGCTCTTGGTCTTTGCTTTGGTTTTATTCGGCTTTTCTGCATCTCTCCTGAACTTTTGTGATCTTATGTGTCGGGGTGGCACATCTCTTCTTGTAACTTTGGACCTGACCATGTCTGCAAAAATCTTGAGATAACGTTAGAACATGACACACTAAGTAGAGATATTCAGTTGTAGGCAGGTGGTCATTCCATTTGGCATGTCGTCGAATACCTTCGGCGAGCCACGGTTAGTCCACCGAAGGTCATAGTGCAGAAGGGTTAAGGGTGCAGACAAAGGGCGATTAAGATGACATTCGACGAGTCGCCGAGTGCACTTGGCGATCCCGTGCTTCTCGCCGAATGTTTCAGCTACCATATCAAATAACACATGATAATAAGGGCAAGATGGGACGCTTAGGCGAACAACTGAGTGGTTCAGTGAGCTCGTCACAGCTTGTCGAATGACCCAACGTGCCTACTTTTGACCTAACTTCTCGAAATCAACCCCGCAAATCCCAAAAGCACTTTTAAAGCACAAATAGCACAAATTCCATCAAGACCCATATTCTATGAATACCACCCATCACACAATAATTCAACTAGACACATCGGAGAACAAGATTTTGACAGTTTAAGGAAGATTATCGAATAACAATCAACAATTAACCAATTATATCCAATCAGGGAGGTTCAGCAGATTTTAACAATATCAAAGAGTTTGCAAATGAGTACAATACTGACAAAATAATTATGGGTATTGAGAAGTTAACCTTTTGTACTGATTAAAATGCTACCAGAAGCTAGGTGGCAATGCAATCCAAATCCGCGCACAAATCAATGAATCAAAATACTCCAAAAGTGTAAGAAATATAAAACTAGAGTGCAGGTGTGAATTTGGGAAGGTGAAAAAGTGATGGAAAGAGAATGAAATTAGAACTTTTTAAACCTTTGGCTGAAAGACCGTCTAGTTTTTATCCATTGGGCGACATTATTCCCGATCGCCGAACCTGTTAGAGATTCGTTGAGTTGTCAGTTGTCTCGCTAAGTTTTACAGGACATTCAGTCAAGATGAAGATCCAAATGGCGGTCTGCATCAGAATAGCCGATTACTCGGCGACTCGCCAATGATTTTCATTGAGTCCGCTGAGTTTTATAGATCCAAACACAAACTGGGTTGGATCAAACGACAGACTATGTCGGGGTCGCCGAACCTTTTGGCGATTCACCTACTAGGTCTTCTGTTTGCCAATCTATACTTATTATTCAACTTCCACACTTTCTCATGCACAATCAACACACCATTATTTTATCGAAGACAAAATAGAAATAAGAACACGGGTTTTGGGTTGCCTCCCAAACAATGTCTTAGTTAACGTCGTGGCACGACGCAAGTCCACCTTCAAATCTCACTCTTGGGGTTAGCCATAGTGTCACTAGGCAAACCCCCTTGTTGTATCGGATTGAGGTGAGACGAGATATGACCCATTTGGGTCTCCAACTGCTTGATTGAAACAGAATGGGAGGTGACGGTCTGGCTAAGGGTAGAAACATCTTCTTTCATGCCTTTCAGCATTTTGTCTGACCCTTCAACTTTGTTAAGGATACGCAAAGCATATCCTCAAACCTACCACCCTCCGAATCCTTTGGCTTTTGGCGCTCGTGGGGAAGCACATATATGCCCTTCTCCCCATCCTTCCAATTAGGATTTCGGTCTCTCCATTCACAATCCTTCCATCATTCATCTCTAGCCCAACCTTGGTTACCACCTTGCCTTGGAGAGTTTGAACGATAACCATCACTTTGGTTCGCTAGGAAGTTCACCTCCTCATTATATAAGGCTTCAAAATTCGCCTCGTTAGGATTTGCACACCCGACCCCCACAGCATTGACACCAGGGGAACCAGCCCCCATGATATTTTTGGATAAAATATCAAGTTGTGTCATGATTTTGGCCATGTTTTGGTCTCTCTCATTATCTTTGTCCATCTGCTCCTTGTATAGTTTGAATGTGACAGGGGAGACTTGGTCTTCACGGGTGTACCATGCCCTATTGATGGTCGTCATGCCATCTAAAAACTAGGTTGCTACTGCATACGGTTGCTGCATCAGACCTTCAGGTAAAAGTTGATCAGAGACACCTCTATTCACCGAATCCAGGCTTCGGTAAAAGTACTATAGCAAGACATTATCAGGCAGACCATGAGTCGGACATTGTAGCACCAATTTTTTAAACCGCAGCCAAGTTTCATGCAGGGGCTCTCCTTCTAGACGTTTAAAGCTCTGGATGCTATCCCTCAGTGACATCATCTTCGAAGGAGGGAAAAATTGCACTTGAAATGAGGTTACCAGTTCTTCCCAAGAAGTAATGGATTCACGTGGTATCTCGGCTAGCCACTTGTACGCCTCTCCCATCAATGAGAAAGGGAATAGCCTCAACTGGACCTACTCCTGAGAGATGTTTTTGAACGAGAATGGTTCGCATACATCTACAAAGTATTGAAGATGCTCGTGAGGATCCTCATGAGCCAGTCCGCTGAAAAGTCCATTTAGTTGTAAGAGTTGCAACATGGTGCTCGTTATGTGGAATGTTGCATTTCCCTCAGCTGGGGGTAAGGGAAAGGATCCAATACCTCCCATGAGATGGGGGCCATTAATGTTGGGCTCTTGGACATCGTTGAGATTTTTGATGTAGTCTTGGTGGCCTACCTGGCTACCGTTGCTACCATTAACACTCATGCTTTCTTAAATATTCACACAGCTAATTAAACAAAACTAAAAATTAGATAAGTAGACTACAACTAAGAAGAACAAAAAATCTATTAATTTAAAATTTTTCAAATAACACCTTTCCTCGACAGCGGTGCCATTTTGATACTTGCGTAATCAAAACACAACTTCTGATGCAAGTGTCTACGATCGTACAATAGTATAGTAACCCAACCAAGGGTTGGGATCGTCCCAAGAGAGTAGTTTTGAGAATTTATCGAAAAATAAAATTTAGTTCTAACTAGTCGTAGCTAAAGACATTAACGAGTAAAATATTGTAAATAAAAAGGGGGACACAAGAGTGTCAATTAACAATGGGGGGCTTTGTCACAAGTAAGGTAAAAATAGCAAAATAAACAAGGGTTTCTACGTAATGAGAGGGAATCCTTGGGATGTGAAGGGAATATGGGTTAAGCTAGATTATTGGGTACATGCTTTCAATAGAAAATTTATAGAGTAATAGTGACTAGGCTAAGCTTCATGTGGGAATAAGTTCTCTCTCGAGCAACTTACCCCATTTCAAATGGGTTACTCTCGGACACCCATTTGCCGCATGAAAACCAGCCTACGCCTTACCCCACTTACTCTCTCGAGCTGAGTGTTAGGATATGGGACTAGGGTTCACTTTCTCGAGCTGAACCTCATGTCGACCCACTTTTTAGGCCATCAATCTAGTAGTCTTGGTTTCGCGACTTCTCTCTCGAGCAAGCCAAAAACACATAAATAAACTTGTATTTGCAACTACAAATTTGTTAAATTCATCCACAACTACTAGAAGAAATCACCATTAAACTACATCTAATGTATCAGCAAGCAAGACCCAACAACAATCTTAACCCATATTCGCTAAATCACACCCCAAGAATGGGGGTTTTTAGCCACACATCAAGAGATAAAAATTTATACCTAAATGAGCTTGCATTCAAATGGGTATGAAGATTTAAGTCTTGTTACAGGCCAAGAATGAAGAATCCAAGAGACCCAAGTCCAAATCCTTGGAGATGAAACCCTCTTTTTCTTCAAGTCTTCGAAACCCTCTCAAACTCAGAGAAAAAATACTAAAAATTACTATTCTATATGAAAAATATAAGACTTGTTCAATACTTAAAACTACAACTCTAACTAGTATTTATAATTTTCACAAATTTGTGCTGCAGCGAATCATTCGGGGTCGTTAGTCGGAATCGCCGATCAACTCGGCGATTCGCCCTTTGGTGTAGTTCTTCATCGTCTTGCACCAGTCCTCAACATAGTCGTGCTCTGGGTCATTGGGCTACATGGTACAGCTTCACGAAACTTCTCGGCGATGCGCCGACTGCTTCTTTTTTCCACCAACTTGATCCTTTCCTTCAGGGCTCAATACACTGGAACAAAAGGCGAATATGTGATCTGTTGACGATTCACCGAATGGGCTCGGCGATTCGCAGATCTTCATTTCTTCATTCTTTTAGCTTCCTTTGCTCATTTTTGCTCGATCGTGTCCTTGCTTTCCCTCAAACTTCAAATACCTGAAACTTGAAGGTTTTCATCAGATATCGAGACAAAATATGCATTTGAGGACACAATTTCTATTAAAATATTGCCCTAAATGAGTCCAATTTTTGGACTCATCAGGGTACCCCTAGGTCATGACAAACTTGGAATCAGAGCATAAGGTTTTGGGATGATATTTAGGTTGATGTCTCATGAATCACGTCTAGTAGAGTCTTGTTCATGAGTGTGAAGCGCGCCACACTCATGAATGAGAGGCTATAAGGTGTTTAGGAACTTTCACGTCTTTCATTACTCTTTAGTCATGCTTTGGAGTCCTAACCCTATAAAGTCCTTTTCATAACCCTCCTCTTGTGATTATAGGCAATGAATACACGAAGGGATAATGCAAGGAGGACGGAGGAGGAGAATGTGAATGAGGGAGTTGCTCCCCAAGTTCCTCAAGATCCTAAAGCTCATAATGATGAAGGGGCTATAACTAATGTGGAGATAAGGGCGGCTCTCCAAACATTGACTCAACTCATGACGACTCAAACACAAGTCGTGATCATTTAAGCCCAAGCTATAACGGCACAAGAAAATAGGGAAGTTGGGCCCCGGCTAACTCCTAATGTGAGCACCATGGCTTCAAGGTTGAGAGACTTCACAAGAATGAACCATCCTATGTTCTTTGGTTCCAAAGTGAATGAAGACCCACAAGAGTTTTTGGAAGAGGTCAACAAGATAGTGGATGTTATGGGGGTGACTTCTATTGAAAAGTCCGAACTAGGTGGGTATCAATTGAAGGATGTGGCCCAAGTATGGTTTACTCAATGGAAGGATAATAGGGCTATAAGAGTGGGTCCCATAAGTCGGGAAGTGTTCAAGAATGCATTCATTAGTAGGTTCTTTTCATGGGAAAGCGAGAAGCAAAGGTGGAGGAATTTATCAACCTTCATCAAGGAGGTATGAGTGTCCCAGAATATTCTTTGAAATTCACTAAGTTGTCCAAATATGCCCCATCTTTGGTGTCTAATCCTAGAGATGAAATGAGCCGATTTGTGACGGGGGTGTCCGATTCCATTGAAGAAGAATGTCGTGCGGCACTGTTTCATGCTCATATGGACATTTCACGTCTAATGGTGTATGCTCAACAAGATGAGGATACAAGGCTTAGGAAGAAGAATAGAGAGGTAAAGAGAGCAAGGACCGATGATAGAAATTCTTTTAAGGTTAAGTTCGAGGGTCAAAGTGGACCAAGGTTAAAGAAGAGGTTTTCCAACCAAAGCTTCTCTAGTGCACCAAAGACCAACAAAGATACGGTGTCTAACCCTAAGCCTCAAGGAGGCAATAGGAGTGAACCTTCCATGGAGAGGCCTATATGTGCCAAGTATGGCAAGAAGCATAAAGGAAAATGTCTTGCCGGTATGGGTGTGTGCTATGGGTATGGAAAAGGTGGGCACCAATTGAAAGATTGCCTAACCCTTACGTCTAAGGGAAGAGAGGGTAATCAAGCTCCTCCTAGTGGTTCCAATTTTGATGTTCCCAAGAAAAATCGCTTCTATGCTCTTCAATCCCGAGGAAAGCAAGAGAGTTCCCCGGACGTGGTAACGGGTATGTTGCAAGTCTTTTCCATTGATGTTTATGCATTACTTGACCCCGGTGCCACTTTGTCTTTTGTTACACCCCTTGTGGCTATGAAATTTGATGTACTCCCCGAAACCCTAATAGAGCCTCTTTTGGTTTCTACCCCGGTTGGTGACTCGGTTGTAGCTAAAAGAGTATATAGGAGATGTCTTATTTCTTTGTCTCATAAAGTCACTTTGGTTGATTTGGTAAAATTAGACATGCTTGATTTTGATGTGCTTTTGGGCGTGGATTGGTTGCATGAATGTTATGCTTCAATAGATTGTAGGACTCGGGTGGTCAAATTTCAAATTCCAAAAGATACTATTTTAGATTCGAAAGTTGGGAATCCTATTCCTAGAGGTCAATTTGTTTCATATCTAAAAGCTAGAAAAATAATCTCCAAGGGGTGCACGTATCATATTGTTAGGGTTATGGATGTTGATTCCAAGGTCCCTTCATCAAAGTCGGTCCCCATGGTGAGTGAGTTTCCGGAAGTCTTTCCCGATGACTTGCCCGGAATTCCTCCCGAACGGGAAATAGACTTTGGCATTGATCTTTTGCCGGATACACAACCCATATCTATCCCTCCCTATAGAATGGCTCCGGTCGAATTGAAGCAGTTAAAGGAGCAACTCAAGGACTTATTAGACAAGGGTTTCATTAAACCAAGCATATCTCCATGGGGTGCTCTAGTATTCTTTGTGAAGAAGAAAGATAGGTCCCTTAGGATGTGTATTGATTACCGCCAATTGAACAAGGTCACTATAAAGAATAGGTATCCACTTCCTAGGAATGATGATTTGTTTGATCAACTCCAAGGGGCTACCTTTTTCTCCAAAAAAGATCTTGGTTTGGGTTACCATCAACTAAGGGTACGAGGATGTGACATCCCTAAGAAGGCCTTTAGGACCCGGTACGGTCACTACGAATTTATTGTTATGTATTTTGGGTTAACAATTATCCCAACGGCATTCATGGACCTAATGAATAGGGTGTTTAGACAATATCTTGATTCATTTGTGATCGTCTTTATCGATGATATTTTGATCTATTCAAGGAGTGAGGGTGAACATAAGGATCATTTGTGTATAGTTTTGCAAGTCCTTAAAAACCACCAATTATATGCTAAGTTTAGTAAGTGTGAGTTTTGGTTAAGGTTGGTTGCTTTCCTTGGTCAGATTGTGTCGGGTATGGGTATTGAGGCAGATCCTAAGAAGACGAATGCAGTCAAGGGTCGGCCTAGACCTCTAACTCCTACCAATATTAGAAGCTTTTTGGGTTTGGCCGATTACTATAGGAGGTTTGTTGAGGGTTTTTCCACTATTGCTTCTCCATTGACGGCATTGACTCAAAAGAAATCTAAGTTCATGTGGTCGGAGGCTTGTGAGAAAAGCTTCCAAGAATTGAAGGATAGACTACCATCCGCTCCGGTTTTGACCTTACCGGAGGGTACTGATGGGTTTGTGGTATATTGTGACTCTTCTCGAATGGGTTTGGGATGTGTCCTTATGCAACATGGTAAAGCAATTGCCTATGCTTCAAGGAAACTCAAGGTACATGAAAAGAATTATCCGACTCATGATCTTGAATTGGTGGAGGTAGTGTTTGCTTTGAAAATATGGAGACATTACCTTTATGGGGTCCATGTAGATGTCTTCACCGATCACAAGAGTCTTCAATATGTGTTTAGCCAAAAACACTTGAATCTCCAACAAAGAAGGTGATTAGAACCTTTGAAGGATTGTGACATGAGTGTCCTTTACCGCCCCGACAAAGCTAAAGTAGTTGCGGATGCCCTAAGTAGATTGTCCATGGGTAGTGGGGCTCATGTAGAAGATGAGAAGAAGGAGTTGGTTCGTGATGTTCATAGGTTGGCCCGGTTAGGTGTCCAACTAGTGGATTCCACCAAGGGTGGATTCATGGTCCATCATAGTTCCGAATCGTCTTTTGTTGTAGATGCAAAGACTAAGCAACACCTTGATCCTATTTTGATGGAGTTGAAAGAATCGGTTCTCAGCAAGTCCATTGAGGCGTTCTCCCAAGGGGAGATGGGGTGCTTAGGTACCAAGGTAGATTATGTGTTCCGGATGTTGATGGCTTAAGAGAGAAAATTCTAGAAGAGGCTCATGGTTTGTGGTATTCTATTCATACGGGAGACACCAAGATGTATCATGACCTACGGGAAGTCTATTGGTGGAATGGCATGAAGAAGGATATAATGGATTTTGTAGCCAAGTGTTGGAATTGTCAACAAGTTAAGGCCAAACACTTGAGACCGGGAGGCTTGTTCCAAGATATACATATTCCCACTTGGAAGTGGGAGGATGTGAATATGTATTTTATTGGGGGATTGCCTCGTACTCGAAGGCAACATGACTTTATTTGGGTCATTGTTGATAGGATGACTAAATAAGCCCACTTCATTCCCATCAAGGTTTCATTTTTGGCAGAAGACTATGCCAAATTGTACATCAAGTAGATAGTGAAGTTGCATGGGGTTCCTTTATCTATCATATCGGATCGGGGTACTCAATTTACTTCACATTTTTGGTACCAATGTTAAACTTAGTACCGCTTTCCACCCTCAAATGGATGGTCAAGCGGAACGCACCATTCAAACCTTAGAGAACATGTTGAAGGCGTGTGTGATCGATTTCAAGGGTAATTGGGACGACCATCTTCCCTTGATAGAATTTGCCTACAACAATAGTTACCACTCAAGCATTGCCATGGATCCGTTGAAGCACTATATGGCAGGAGATGTAAATCTCTGGTTGGTTGGTTTGAAGTAAGTGAGTTTGCTCTAATTGGTCCCGAACAAGTATATGATGCCATTGAAAAAGTTCGACTCATTAGAGAGAGGTTGAAGATGGCCCAAAGTCGGCAAAACTCTTATGTCGATGTTAGAAGGAAGGATCTTGAATTTGAGGTTGGTGATTGGGTCTACTTGAAAATCTCACCTATGAAAGGTGTGATGACGTTTAGTAAGAAGGGAAAGCTTAGTTCCCGGTATGTGGGCCCATACCAAATCTTGAAACGTGTTGGGAAAGTTGCATATGAATTGGACTTGCCAAATGAGTTCGCTCCAGTTCACCCGGTGTTTCATGTTTCCGTGCTTAAGAAGTGCATTGGTGATCCAATGCCCATCCTTCCTTTAGAGGGTTTAGGAGTTGATTAGAACCTCTCTTATGAAAAAGTCCCGGCTGAGATTTTGGACCGGCAAGTTAAGAGGTTAAGAAACAAAGAGGTTGTTTCCGTTAAGGTTCTATGGAGGAATCACTTAGTTGAGGGTGCTACATGGGAGGCCGAGGCCAATTTGAAGTCCCGTTATCCTCATCTTTTTCCTTCTACTCCTATCCCAACTTAAGGTAAGTAGTTTTCTTGAGTCTGGTGCTTTGGAAGTCAATTATGCTATGAGTGTTCCTTATGATTTCCTTATAATATGCATGTTCTTTTGAGAATTCATAATTTAGTATAAATTGAGTTTTCATGGCTTTTATGTTCCTCATGTTGGTTTGCACTTTAGTATGATGATTGCATATTTGACTTCATGAGATGTTGTGTTGAACATGCTTAGTTATGTTTTGAAGAAATGGCATATTAGCTCCTTATTGTTGTGTTGAGCTTGTTTGAGTTGGAGAAGGTAGTTCCTCCTAAAATGATATGAAATGACGAGTTTTGTGCATATTGGGTTGTGGATGTAGCCCCTAATTCCTTGTAATTGCATTGTTTATGACTTGAGAAGGAGTTAATGTTTCCGCCTATTAATTGTGCATTTTGTTATATTGCATGCATGATGGGCTGCTAGTCTTGAGTCTTTATTTTCGTAAGGTGTGTAAATCGTCATTCGAGGACGAATGTTCCCAAGGGGGAGTTAATGTAACACTCTGAAAAATGGTAGGTTAATCTAGAGCCTAAATGTGAGTATGAACGTTAAGTACAAGGGTTATTTAGGTCAAGACCAAAGGGGAAAGTGCAAGGCAAAGGGGCCAAAGCCCAAGGCTAGCCCCTAGCTTGTAGTTACTACCCCACCTTCACGAGTGGGACCACGAGTCGTGGTCCTCACCACGGCTCGTGAAGGCAGATCGTGGTCTTGCCTTGGCCATGAAAATATGGCCACCATTTTCCCTAGCTACTGCCTCAACTTCCACGGCTATCACCACGGCCCGTGGTCATGACCACGACCATGGTAGCTGCTCTTGGAGTTGCCTTAGGCAATGAGAAAAGGGCCCCAAGTATGGAGGCTACTGCCTCAAGACCACGAGAGGGACCACGGCTCGTGGAGCCCCTCGTGGTGATGCGTTGGGATTGAAAGCCTCATACCACCTTAGAGGGGCTACTGCCCAAAACCTTCACGAGAAGGACCACGAGTCGTAGTCCTCACCACGGCTCGTGAAGGTTGCCGTGACACCTGGGAGTGGATTTTAAATGAGGGTCATTACGGTCTTTTCCTTTTTAAGTCCAAAAAAATTGGGGTCGTTATGGGTATTTTAGGGGTACTATATAAGTTATTTTTAAGTCAAATTCACCCACTTTTACTCATTAATTCACAACACCCAAATGTTTCCCCAAAATCCTCTCTTCTCCAATATTTCTCTCTCTAGAGTTCTTCCATTGAAGAACAACAAGAACTTGAAGAATAGGGCTCAAGAACCAATCTTCTCTACTCCAATTCGTGGGGAAAGCTTCAATTAAGGTATGAGAGTCTTGATTCATGAAACACTTTTGTCCATGAAGCCCTTCAACTCTTAATTTCGAATGTGGTAGATTCTTCCAAAACTAGGGTTTTCAATCTAGCCATGGGTTCTTCCAAAAAACGATTTCATTGTGTTAATTGTCTTATATTATGGATGATTTGATGTTTAATGGTGATTTTTATAGTAAAACTCCCCATGAACCCATGAATTTCCCCATGACCCCAATTTTATAAATTGTGATGGGTGTATTGTTGCAGGGTGAATACTATGAATTGTGTCTATGATATTTTAGTTATTGAATCTTGTTTTATTCATGCCTAGTGTAGTATTTCTAGGTGTAATTTTGAAACATGATTCATGACCCTTGAAGGGGTAAGTTGCTAGGGTTTGTACATGTTGATGAAAGTTTTGTATGAACTTATGATTCACTTAGAAAGTGAAGATCCTATGACTATTGTGTAAATTGAGGTATTGTTGAGAGGCCATTCTTCCCTTACCCTTACACTTGATTATGTATGAATTGTCTAGGAAGATGATAATGTTGTTGTGTTGATTGAAACGCTATTCTCATGAAACACTATGAACAATAATGTGAAAGGCTTACTCACATGTTAATGATTGATTCTAAGGTTGAAAGTACATTCTCACTTTATTGAATCTATGACCTATTTTATGAGTTGTATTGAATGAAGGGTAAAGTATTCCTTCACACATGTAAATACATTTCAAGACTAACTATGTATAATTTGGGAAATAATGCTTAGCACCGAGAGGATATGGTTAATGAGGTAGAGGCCCTCCCATCAATATAATAGGTCGGGTATCTAGATTATTCTCATGAGATGGAAACTCCCCCGCCAATACAATAGGTTGGGTTTCTAGAAATAATCTCCATATCCCATAACTATGTTCCCACATAGGTCTTTAGCTATTGGATTCACCTAAAAGCTAAACATGTTAGTTCTACCTTAGGCAAGTAGGACACCTTCTTTCGGTGTGGGGTTACATGACACCGGATTCCATGTCGCTCACATGGTCTATGTCGGTTATGGCTATTCCTCCCTATATGAAAAGATAATGAATAAGACATGAACTATACCTATGACTCCTTGATGAGTTTTACTTAGTAAGAGTGGGGGTATATATGGGACTTCACTTTTACATTGCACAAGTAGACTCAGTAAGGTGTTATGGGGTAGTTTCTTTATGCTATGATGAGAAATGAATTTATGCATGTATGTTGAATGGATGGTTACTATGAATGACTTTCCTTATGTCCAAAGTAATGTACATGACTATTTCCTTATGTATGACTATTGATTATGATGAGGTCTAAAGATGGTATGTATAACTAAGGTAGCTTCAAATGAGTACTTAGTATGGTTGGTATTATGGGATGCCAACCATACATTGCACAAGTGTTCCTTAGAGTTGCTAAGGTGATGCAGTTACTATGTTTTGAAGTTAATGTGATTATGACTTATGTTTTACCTTAAAAGTGTATGTAGATTTCCAAACTTGAAAAATGCATACTTTTGAACAAAAATGTCCTTTTTATCATATTTCAAGGATTTTATGCATGTTTCCATACTTAGTACTTTATGTGCTAAACCATTTCCTCTACATCTATTATGAGTGTACGTTCCGATCGTTGAGACGTACTTCTACTTCCTTCAAGTGAAACTTGGGTTGATTATTCCCTAGGCTTGGTGAGTCCTCAAGTTTGAGGACAAGATGTTATTGTTTCTTAGCTTCTATTGTAATTTCTATATTCAAGACTATTTATGTAAAGGGCTATGTCCCTAAGATTGTATTCCTATGTTTAAGATGGTGATTGAGACAGATCTAGATTCTTATGATTTTCTTTTATGAAAAAGAAGTATGACTTAGATTGTAAATGTTTTAAATTTTTTTGCATTATTCTTATGGCTTAATGTATATGATTATGCTAAGGGCATGTATGCGACCCATTTGGGGTCAAGTACGTTTTGTTACGTTTAGGGGGGTACCCCTGGGTCGTGACAAGCAGGGTAAATATGACTAGGATGACTTCAAGGTTATGCTTAGTGTGAAGGGTAGTATGGGTTGCCTTTCATGTATTGCACAAGTGTGCTTTGAGGTTACTTAGGAGTATGATGCCCTTGTGGTAGAAAGGCTTAAGACTTAACCATGCATATAGACTATGATTAAGATGACCAAAAAGGGATACTTGTCTTGGATGGTATTATGGGATGCTATTCATGCTTTGCACATGTATGATTTTGAAGTTACTTGAGAATGGCTCTATTATGGTATAGATGACTAAGTGTCAAGTAATACTTATATGATGCTTATGTTGGAGACTTAGCTTATTATGATTATGATGTTGTCTCTTATGCTTATGATTTATGTTTCATGAAGTATTTCATATGATTTTGGATTATGTCTTATATTGACTAACCCTTGTCTTATGCTCTTATGGTTATGCTAGCTAACATATTTAGTACATTTTGTACTAACGCTTACTTTGCCACATTCTAATCAAATTTAGGGTTTGGAGACTTGAGTGTTATCTTGAAGCGAGGTTTCTAAGGAGCTATGGAGTTGAAGATCTTGGTGAGTCCTCATAGCTTCGAGGACAGAATCCACCATTTCCTCTGTGTCATTATTTCATGTTTTTGAGACTATTGTATGGGTTGTGTCCCAAGAGTTTATTCTAAAGTTGTAGTAGATGGTTTGAGACAAAGTATAGAAAGACTTCTGCTTTCTTATAAAAATGACTTCGATTGTAAAAAAATTTAAATTTTTCGTATTTTTCTATTATCTTATGTTCATGATATGCTAAGGGCTTGTATGAGACCCATTCGGGGTTAAGTACGCCGTGTTACTTCTAGGGTATACCCCTGGGTTGTGACAAAGACTCAAAACAAAATACTTTATATACATACATAACTCACAATTGATTCCACCATCATTATAAAGCAAATGTTATCTTCTTTGAAATCATTCTCATATGAAAATATTTTTTCATGCATCATTAAGGGAAAATATTTCATTTTAGAATAACTCAAAGCATCTCAAGTCAATGTCATCAACCTTTAGGTTTGCCTAAGGATTCACACGAATTTATCGCATTCATGCATCTCAATTGAAATAAAGACATGGTCATTCACTTGAAGGATGTAATGCCGCTCACATAAGATAGAACCTCACTCACAATCATGAATATTATATCAAGGAATTATATATCATAAAAATACACTCACTCTCACAAAGAAAAATGATAAATGTAACCGTAAAAATTTGAGGTCACTAGGCAAAAAGCCTATTGCAACACGCCCGTCGCGGCAAGATATATAATATGAATTTGTGTTTTCCCAATTCATTTTGGATCCAAATATTTCATCTAGGACCTTTTCCTACACCTAAAAACTTGTTAAACATGGCTTTAATATAACTTTGACCTAGAAAGAGATAAGATTCGTCGTGGAGGTCGAAACATTTTAGTTTTCTCTTTCTTGTCCATATTTATTTATGTTTGCAATTTTTTTTGGATTATTTGTTGTAATTACTCAATTTATATATGGTGTTATACTTCTTATTCTAGGATTATGGTACCTTTATGATTGTTGTGGTATGAACTTGAATTGGCATGTTAAGATAGTTATCGTCATGCTTCGGCTCGTGCGGTTACTTGCCCTGTTTTTAGATTAATTATTTGATTGTTTGATCACCTTTCAAATACTCTATGTGACATGTAAATTGGACTCAAAAGAGAAAATATGTGTGTGTAATAAGAAAAAAGTTGATCTTGATTGTAAACATTTTAAGGAATGGAGAATGATTCACTAATGTGGATAGGAATACATTTTTTTAGCCTTGATCAATTACATATCACATGCACTTCATTATCTACCAATGACATAAATAGACGCATTATAAATATTCACGTATTCTTAGAGTTGTTGAAAAATGCTCAATTAATTATACTATCAACCTGCAACTAGTAACCCGATAGGAAATCAGAGTCAATTCAAGTGATTACTTAACATAATAGCTAGTGAAATCCATAACCTACTCAATTTCATCTCGTCGATAACATAAAAATATGATCTTAACAATATCAACCTACAGCTAGTAACCCGATAAAAAATCAGAGTCACTTCAAGTGATTACTTAACATAATTTCTAGCGAATCCATAACCCTAGATAGATTTCATCTCGTCGATAGCGTAAACATATGATCTTCATTTGTTAATTGTTCATTAAATAGCTTCTTTTTATTTTTAGTATTAGTTAATCATATAATATGACCTTTGAATTTTATTGCTTGAATAAATAATCAGCACTAATTCAATTTAGTAAATAGTTAATCGACAAGTCTTGGGGTACGATATTTGAATTTAAAATCTTATATTATGTTTATGATCATGTACACTTGTGTGTGCATTTGGATGCAATGTACAACCATCATAAAGACTTTTAAGGTGTTAGTCTTTTATAAAAAGGAAATGATCGTGATACCTATTGTTATTTTGACTGCAATGTATACTCAAAGAAATAGGTTGTTTGAGTAACTATGTAAATTTTGAAATAAGTAACTTAACACAACTATTTTCAGGATGCATTATGTTACTTCCCATTTCAACAAAAGATGTTAATCATGGACATGGTTGGTTGTTAGAGTTGGAGAAAAATATAAAAGTGTGTCATATTGTTATTAGTACGGACCTACAAGTAGTTGAGGGGGTTCTCGACAAAATTTTTTATGTATATATATATATATATATAAAGTATTTTAAAGAATTTATGTCTATATATTGATTTTGAATCTTTTGAGTGTAAGTTGATTTAGTGGTTGAAGAGTTCAAAAACTCATTTTGAGATTCCATGTTCAAATCTTAGGCTTAACGTTTTTTCATACCCCTTAAATGGAAATCCTGGATCCGCACTTGTTACTAGTCAAAATATCAATGGTTTAGGATGAGGAATTGTGGAAAATGTTTCGTTATCCGTGAATGCACCTGCCTTGTTGAAAGAAGTTGAACTAGATTTATTGCGTATTTGGATTAACTTATTTTAGGTGGTTTTGACTCTTAAGTACTCTCTTTGTCCCTAATTATTTGTCCATTTTTTCTTATTTAGTTGTCCTTTTTTATTTGTCTATTTTGACAAATTAAGAAAGGACAATTTATTTTTTTTGCCCATTATATCCTCAATTAATTAATTTTGAAAAAAGTAGAATTTCTTGAAAATCTTAAATTTTTAATTCACTTTATAATATTAATAGGAGTAAAATGATAAACTCAGTATGACAATCATTGTTTTCTTAATATGTGTGTCAATTCAAAAGATGACAAGTAATTAGGAATTGAGAGACTAGTTTTTAGTTTTAGGAATGTTTGGAAAAGTTATAAAGTGTTTTTAAGAATTTTAGAAATACAAATTGATAAAAAACGGAATAAAAATGCAAACACATATAGTACAAAAAATAATTAACTCAAATGAACAACTAGACACAAAAAAGAAATTACAATCATTCTTAGGACTAATAAATCAAGTAAGAGAATACATACCAAAATTAGCAGAGAATTTAAAGTCATTACAACAAAAATTAAAGAAAGATATAGAATATCAGTTTGATAAAAAAGACCAAATACAAATACAAAAGGTAAAATTATTATGTAAAAACTTACCTAAACTATATTTTCCGGATGAAAACAAAAAATTTACTTATATAGTAAAATCAGATGCGAGTGAAAAAAGTTATGGAGAAATATTAAAATACAGATATGATGGCAATACGATAGAACATCATTGTAGGTATTATTCAGGAACATTTAATAATACAGAAATAAAATGGGAAATAAATAGAAAAGAATTATATTCAGCGTATAAGTGTTTATTATCATTTGAACCATATATTGTATATAACGAATTTATTATAAGAACAGATAATACACAAGTAAAATTAGTCAAAACAAAAAATAGAATAGCATCTATTTATAATTTTTAACTTTTTAACTTATAAATAACTTTTTTACAAGTAGATGGAAAGAGAGGTTTAGTCGCAAATGAAACAAAGTTGTAAGAAGAAGTCGTTGTTCACATTAGAAAGTTTCAATTTTTAAGCATGAATTATAAAAAGATGGTTTGAACAATGTTTGATGTAGTTTTCTAGGAAAAAGACGTCGATTACTTTATTCATAATAGATAGATGATATAGATAAACAGTATGTGTGTATACATACATGGAGGGACGAATTTTCGTTTTGTTTGACCATTTGTATGACTGACCAAATAGATAGAGGTGAATACAAGTTGGAAAAGTAATATTAAAAAAATAAAAGGTCTTCTCAAACCCCAGCTGCTCCTTGTAGACTAGGACTACGATAAACCCCCCAAAAATAGCTTCATTTTCAACATATTGTCCCCACCCCGCTCTCCATGGCTATTAAGCTTTAACCTTAAGTTTCCCTTCTGTCTCATAATATATTATATATTCATCCCTTTCTTTCACCTCAAATCTCATATTTTTCTCTTAATCCATGGACTCTTCTTATCAAATTGTTGCCAAGTCCAAACACCGCAACTATTACTCTGCTTTCCCTTCTTGTTTTCGACGCCCTATTGAAGTGGCTGCCACCGCTCTTCCTCTGCCGCAGCCACCAGTTGCAGTAACTACTAATCCCAATCTAGCCACCTCCCTCTACAACACCCACCTCGGCCTTTTTGCTTTAACTTGGTCACGCAACCTCTTCGGCAGATCTTTTCATATCCATTTCCTCCTCAATGGCCTCTCTTCTCCTCATCTATCCCTTCTTTCCACCTCCACATCAAGCCTTTTGTTTTCTGGAAGAAACACGGATCTAAGAAGCTCGATAACAATGTTCACATCTTTTGGGATCTTTCCAAAGCTAAATTCGAATCTGGCCCTGAACCTCGATCTGGATTCTACGTCGCTGCTATCGTTAACGGAGAAATGGTTCTTCTCGTCGGTGATTTACCCAAAGAAGCTTATTCAAGGACCCGAGCTCGAAAGCCAGATAAGTATTCGAATTCGAACATGGTGCTGAGAAGGGAACATGTGTGTGGGAACAAACTGTACATAACAAAAGCAAAGTTTGGTGGAAAAGAGAGAGAAATCTCAATTGATTGCAGGATTGGGGAAGATCCAAGGTTGTATTTCAGTGTGGACAACAAAAGGGTGTTGCAGATTAAGCATTTGAAATGGAAATTCAGAGGGAATGAGAGAATTGAAGTAGATGGGGTTGGAGTAGTGGTGTCATGGGATGTGTATAATTGGTTGTTTGATGATGATGAAGATGGTTATGCTTTGTTCATGTTCAAATTTGAGAAATCAAGTTTGGATGAATTGAATAATGGAGTTGAGATGTGGTCCCAACAATCTTGTGGATTTGGGTTTGAGACAAAGATGATGAAGAAAGGTGTATTGAGAAGTTCATCATCTTCATCATCTTTGTCTTCAGCATCTTCAAGTTGTAGTAGCTCTGTAATGGAGTGGGCAAGCACAGAAGAAAATGAATTGAAGGATCCCTCTGGATTTTCTTTGCTGGTTTATGCTTGGAAAACCTGAAACTAACTTTTGACCTCATCCCATGTACTGTAAAATACATACATTAATAGGTGTATACCATTTTTCCACTCTCTAACATTGAATTGAATGCAATTCCTACTATTCTATTTTTGTCTTGATTGTTTAATCAATGTAATAACTGTAGAAAAATGCATATTCTTCTTCATTGATTTTACCAGGGCTTCTTTATTAGCTCACATTAATTCCCTTCTCCTCTAGGGCCACATCATTTTTGACTTAACAACATGAATATTATAAAATTAAAGCGCTCTCTAATAAAGGCAAGTTCGTACATAAGATTTTTGCGTGAAAGAATAGCATTCTTATTTTTTGTTAAACAATATGAACAACTTAAACTTGATGTAACCCAAACTATGGAAAAAATAGTCTCTTTTGGCAACTCAACGCACAGTGAAAGTTACCAACAGGATAGTCTTTGGTCATGTCGTCTTTAGTATAATCAGTTAGCACCTGCAAATTCATTATTACTTTTCTTTTTTAATCAATTTTCTGAGCTTATTGCTTCTTTATTTCAAAGCTCAAGTCTGTACAAAAAGGTCAAGTCGAATGACTCGACCCATAAAATAAAACTAAAACACCCACCCCAGTTAAGTGAAGTTGTCAGCTTCTAGATCTTGTTTCCTAATCGGTAGGGCTTTGAAATTCAGTTCCCTCTTTTCCTCTTCATGTTGCTGCCTAAAGCTCTTTGGCATCCCACTTTCCTCTGGTTGTGGGTGATAAACGCCTACCACTTGGTCTCCGTGTCTTCTTGTAGCTTCTAAAAGGTATGCTTTCAGTTTGTTCACTCCCATCTTCGTCATTTTCTGATTTTCCGTCCATTTTATATGGGCATAGCACATCTTGAAGTCTGATAGCTCTTGTGCATATGAAGTGTTTCTTGCTCATGTTTCTGACTTTTGTGCTTTGATCCTTCTTGTTTTGATCCTTAATGTTGAAATGTGTGACTTGTCTGCATTTAGTACCTTTTTACACTCCACTGATAGTTGCTGGAAATTATTCCTTTGTATGCTTCCTTGTTGCTTGTATGCCTCATTAGCTTATTTATTTGCTAATTGATTAGCCTCTTTGTAGACATGATTTACTACTGCGTTTGCTTCTCTACTTGGAATATGTATGTCTTCTATATCCTCTATGTGATTCTAGGGCACTTTCCATTCCTTTTTTATCATCTTTGTAATGCTCAGTGAGTCTGTTTCAACAATCACATTTGTAATGCTATTGTTTTTACAGAATCTTAGAGCACTAAGAATAGCCCTGACTTCCGCTTCCATACTTGTTCCCTATCTTATCCTCTGTGCTTCCGCATGAATTAAATTTCCATCATTGTCCCTGACACATAAACTATATGTGCTTTCTCCCGGATTTCCTCTGCTTGCCCCATTCGTATTGCATTTCATCCATCCAGTTGGTGGCTTATCCCAGACCACAACATGATGATATAGTTTTGGCTTGTATCTCCTTATCATCTCCACAATGCCTTCTCAGCTATTAGGTGTTTTAATCCAAGGGTACAATGTCTTCATTAGTAGGATAATGTTGTTTTGACACTGTTGAAGTGCATGTTCATAAGAAACATCTCTCTCATGTCTTCTTGCATTCCTCATTTTCCATATCTTCCACATCACAATGGCTGGGATGGCCTGGTATATCCTCCTTAGTTTGGGTCTATGAGATGTCACCCATTAGTTAGTGATTGTTTGTTATAGTCCTTCTCCAATTTGATCCCTGCACAAGAAGCAAAATGCCTTCATAGCTTGTTGGCTATGGGGGCTGTTAGAAAAAGGTGTTTCATTGTTTCCTGTTCATATCTTTCACAACAATAGCATCTGGAAGCCATACTAATTTTCATTCTTTTGAGATTTGTCTTCTT
>NW_026019924.1:1640292-1756984 GCF_900185275.1 Solanum verrucosum
CTCGTACTAGCTCCATTTAATTCAAACACCACGTTTTTAACTTCTTCCATTCCAGGTAGTCTTGTTATCTCCTCGTCCTGCTCCTTTGTAATCAATTTTGGGATTACATTGAGCATCCCTTTATCCCCCGATGTTTGATCTTCTTTGAATTGTTTTCTCAAGAAGGCCACAGCCTCAACTCCAATATTCTCGCTTGTGTTGATGGTATCGGCCTTCTGCTGTTTGAATCTCAGTTAGGCGTAATTTTTTTCCTTCTCCCCTTTATGTAATTGTGGAAAAATCTCGTATTTCTGTCCCATCTTGAAACCATCTCATGCCGGCCTTCTGTTTCCAGAATTCCTCTTCCACGTAGAGGAATTTTTTCAACTCTGTTTCTGCCAACTTCAGCTCCTCCCTATTTTCCGGTGTTGGACTTATCTCTAGTTGTATCTATGTCTTCCAGTGTCGCAATCTAGTGTAAAATATCCCCAAATGTTTCCCTGCTCCAACTTGCTAGCACCCTTTTTAGTTTCTTTATTTTAGTCCGAAACTAAGTAAAAGGGTTCCCCACAAAATCAATCCTCCATTTTTCCTCAATAAGTTTCATGAACTTGGGATGTTTTACCCAAAAATTGAGAAACCTAAAAGGCTTCACTGTTGGCTCTTTCTCAATACTGCATTCCATGTGAAGTGGGGCGTGATCTGATCCTTGTCTTACTAGATGTTGAACTTCACTAGTTGGGAACAAGTTGTGAACTCTAGGTTGCCAAACACTCTATCTAATCTCTTAAAAATGCATTCTCTTTCAATTCTACCATTCCACTATGTAAACTTGCTG
Source organism: Solanum verrucosum (assembly GCF_900185275.1). Taxonomy (NCBI): domain Eukaryota; kingdom Viridiplantae; phylum Streptophyta; class Magnoliopsida; order Solanales; family Solanaceae; genus Solanum; species Solanum verrucosum. The sequence continues at coordinate 1,641,110 of NW_026019924.1, forward strand.
CGTGAGTATTTCAATTCTATCAAAGCACAATTCTTTATGCATTGACTAAAATCCATGGCTTCAAATTGTGTGAACTCCAATCCCCCTTGCTTCTCCTCTTCATTTAGTATCACATTAAAGTCTCCACCCACAAGCCACGGGAGAGTATTATCCTCAGCAAATTGTTCTAGTTCTTCCAAAAGTTCTAGTCTCTGAAGAGCATCACATATTGCATATACAACTGTATTCAGGATTTCCACATTACTTTTGCTAATTTTCACTGTAAGGTGTTGCCCACTCTCCCTAAATACTTCACCTTTCCAATCATCTTCCCAGAATACCCATATCTTAGATGCACATTTACAGTACAGATTTTCCATTCCCAGCTTCTTTTTGTATTGTTCTAGTTCTTGTGGTCCTTGAAATGGTTTCATAAGAGCTATAAAATTGCACTTATGCTTTCTATTTAGATCTCTTAGTCTCTCAAATGCCTTCTGAGATTTTACAGACCTAATGTTCCAAAAGATCGCCTTCTCAATCATTGTGAAACTTCTTCCGACCTATCCTGCTGCTCCTTGTTTTCACTTGTAATGGAAGTGAAGATTGATTTGGTTTTCCCAATCAATTTTTCACTTTCTTTAAAAAAATAATAAAAGAATTATACATTTTATCTTTATTACTTACTTTTTTGTCATCCTAATTAAAAGTAGAGAAAATCAACGTATAATTAAATATGTTTTTCTCTTTTTTATATTAGTAATAAATAAATAAAAATATTCCTTCTGTCTTTATTTACATCTGACTTAATACACCTATTTAAAAAATAGTAATCAATATTGTGAGTTTAATATTTAACCCTATTAATTGATAGAATTCTAAAATTAATTTACTCAATAATGAGGTTCTACATTTTTCAAACTCATGAGTAACTCTCTAAATAAATTGAGGGTATAATAGATTAAATTTTTTTGTATATTCTCAATTTATCAAAAAATAACAAGTAAAAAAGGACAAATAAAATATCAAAATTGTATAAGTAAAAAAGAGACAGGGGTATTGACTAATTCACATAAAAAAATTAAAAGTGTCTATCACACATACACATTCTAAATTGGGATTGCTTAGATATACTTTCTTTTTATTTATTGAAAAGAAACTAAAGAAAAACTATTTATTGGATAAAAATTAACATTTAAAATTATTTAAGATAATAAATAAAGATATATTAATCAAAACACATAATTTTGAAAATGGTATGTTACAAGTAAATTGGTTCAGATGGAGTAGTGTTTACTCCCTCCGTCCCATTTTATATGAGGTACTTTGACTCGACACGGAGTTTAAAAAAGAAATGAAGACTTTTAAAACTTGTGGTTCAAAATGAATGATAGAAATTTGTGAGGCTGTAAATCATTTCATTAAGGGTAAAATAGATATTTTATAGTTAAATTGTTATTTTATATAGAAATATGTCATTCTTTTTGGGACTGATTAAAAAGGAAAGTGAGTCACATAAATTGGGACAGAGGGAGTAATTATAATGGAGTTGGGAAATCATGAATAGTTAATATGAAGATTATATAAATAATTATTTCTGTCCTAATACATTAAAATAAATAAAAATGTATTATCACGGTGGACAAGTACGATGATGTTGAATGCTGCATTTCTGCGATCTGATGAAATGACGAGTGTTGCAATTAGTATTTATTTATGAGTGTGTTCTTGAGATTGCCGTTGGACGTGGCCCCTTCATTTTATTAGTAGTAAGTATTAGTATTGTCTTCTTCCTTTTGGTTTTCTCTTTACTTCATCCCATTTATATTAATTATTAATCACGTTTCTTTTATATCCATACGAAGTAATTATAAATAAAAAATAACTTTATCAATTCAATTTATAATGAAGTAATTATAAATAAAAAATAATTTTATCAATTCAATTTATAATTTTTTTTTTGAAAATTTACAAACTAATGTGAACACTTTAAAAGAAAAAAGTGATTACAAGAGTAATAAGTAATGTTTTATAAATTTAATAAATGGACAAACTATTTTTAGTAAGATGATCAACTAATATAAGAAGAAACCAGTATTTATAAGATTTCAAGTATTACCATATTGCTTAGCGTAAAATAATTGATATTTTATAATATTAAGTTATTTAAATGATATTTATACGTGACGTTTGGCAAAATGTGTAAAATTATTTAGAGAAAATGAATAATAGTTAAAACTCTTTTTATATGCTCCTTTGTCTCTATTTACTTGCCCATTTTTTATTTGATACACCTATTAAAAATAAAGTAATTGACTTAGTGAATTTATTATTTTACCTCTATTAATTAATAGAACTTCATAATCAATTTACTCATTTAAGAGGTTTTATCTTTTTGTCAAAAATAATAATTCTTTAAATAAATTAAGGATGTAATAGATTTAAAAAATAAAAAAAATTCTTGATTTATCAAAAATAAAAAATTTTAAAATTAAAATTGGATAAATAAAAAGAAAGTAATAGAATTGTAAGTTGTATAGTATAGGATGTGTGGTGTAGTGAGTGGTGATAGGCTGGCATGGAGTTGTTTAAATTATGATTGAGATAGTATAGTATAGTAGGGAACAAGTGTTCGTTTAGGAGGAAAAGATTCCTCTTTTCCCGACCACTAGTACCATTTGGCATGCATCTTAAGGCCCTCTCTTTTATTTTTTTACACTTAATTTCTTCATTTTTATTTGCTTTATCAAACAGAATCCTATGACAATTCTTTTGTCATTCCCATGTTTCACACCTTTAAACTTCTCAAACTTCTCCTCTCAAATGTTTTTTTAAAAAAACTTATCTCATGCTAATTACTATTCCCTCTACAATTATTAGAACTTTTTGTACGTAAATTGTTTAAGTTAGAAGAAAATTGTTGAGCTTTTGTTTATATATATATATATATATATATATATTCTTTATTTAATAAGGTCCTTAACAACTTTATATTTTCCAATAGTTTACTAACTAGTATGAATTAGAAGGAGTACTTGAAAGTACAACAGGGGGGGTGAATTGCTATTTTTCGATTTTTCCTTAAGAGTAGCTGACTTAAAGTGCCCTTTAGTCGACTACTGATAGCAAATAAGAGTTAATCAAAAACAGGAAAGTAAACTTGACACAAGATGTTTTTATACTGGTTGGGATCCAATGTGGATCTTACGTCCAGTCCCCTTGGGTTGCAAGGGTGTTCTCTTCAAGTTGTTGAACTTTTGGTGTGAGTACAGGGATGAATGTAGACTGTTTACACTCGGTGTTTGTTTCACTCTAGTTTTGATACAAAGCCTTACCAACAATATTTTTCTCTCCTCTCTTTTTTGTTTACATAGTAGAACTAGGTAATACAATGCTTGATAAAAGTAGAGAAGGGAATGTGAGACGATTCAGGCTTGTTGTACACTTTCTTCTGCCAATCGAGCCTCCATTTATAGTGTTTGAAGTCTTGAATCTTTTCTGTGAAGAGATAGCAACCCAAGAGATTTGATCCTTGGAAAATAAGGCAAGAGATCCTAATTTTCCAAGAATAAAGCTCAAGACTGATTTCCAGTCTTGATTCTTGTTCGGCTTCCTTGATTGCCTATTTGATTATAGCCGTTTTATCTTCCTTAATTGATTGTAGGTTGTAGCCGTTGTGTTCTTCAGTTTGGCTTTCAAACATTTCTCTTCCTTTATTGAGTGTAAGTGATTCTTGTTCTACTTCCTTGAATGTTGCTTTGAATATAGCCGTTGTGTTCTTCATTGCTAGTTGTCGAGATATTCACCTTCCTTGATTTGTGCTTTTTGTGATTTTTACATTCTGAGGATCTCTATCTAAATCCTTGATTGATTATGTCTCAATCAGGATCCTTTGACAAGTAATCTTACTTGATTTGTGGGGATTCAGGAATGATTCTTTCCCTTTTTGGTGATACGTTTGCCCTGCAAGGAAATATGTTGTTTATCATTAAAACTTTACTCTAACAATCTCCCCCTTTTTGATGATGACAACATATAGTAAAGATACTTCCCTGTTATAGTTGACTTGTATTGCTGAGAGTTGATTTGCTCCCCCTGAAAGAGTAAGAGGTAGTTGGCTAGTGGAGCTGAGTTCTTATCATGCTCCCCTTGAAGATATGCAGGAGTTTTTCTTTGCTATGCAAATAAAAATTCATATATCCAGCGATCCTAAAGGAGATAATAAAAGAGATAAGAAACAGAATAGAGAATCACAGTTATTAAAAGCAGTCAACACAAGAAACTGATAGCATATAGATAAAGATAATTAATTATCCCCCTTTAGCATCAGCAAAAAGGAAAGAATATAGAGTTTCAACAAAAGAACTAAACAACAGATAGTCCTACGATGAGGCGTATGCTCAACACAAAAGCAGTAGAAAAACACCACACAATAATCAACGGGGACACAAGAAATAGGTCAGAGTGCTGACTATACCAGTCGACATTTCTTCAAATCTGGAGGAAAGAGAGGTGGAGATGGACTTGGAACCACCTTGAACTTTGGTAGTAATTTTGATGGCTTCCTTCACGATTTGATCCAACCTGAGATGAATACGGGCAACATCAGCACCTGTTTCCTTGGTGACATCTTTCACACTGTCTATCTTAAAATGGGCAGACAACAGGAGATCCTTCAGAGAGTCCACTTGCTCACTCATTGCAGTCAACTTGGTCATGAGATCAGAAACTTGAGCAATAGTAATGGCCATAGCGTATAGCTTGGTATGCATCTCAGCAAGGCTGTTAAGAGCAGCATTGGGCTTGGTAGTTGACACAGAAGTGGAGGAGAATGATTTAGATTTCACAGGAGCATCATCCAAATCATCCGCATCAGTGTTGAGAACCCAAGAAGAGTTAGAGCGAGTAAAACCCATGCTAAGAAAATCACGTGAGTTATACCTCAGTTTAATAGGAACAGGGGAGAACTCTCCAAGACACATGAAGTGTGACTCAAATATACGAGTGATAATCATGCCAAAAGGAAGATTGGAAGGATCAGATATGACGTCAGTCATGGCGGAGAGAATAAAGGACGATAAATGCACTTTAACACCAGACACCAAACAATAAGCAAACAGAGTGTCACGCTGAGAAAGCGTAGAATGAGAACCAACCCTAGGAAGAAGGGTGGTAGCTACAATATGGGCAATGACACGAGTCTCGAAGGAGAGGTCTTTAGGCCCTAGATGGGAGGGGATAGGCAGACAGGGGTCAAGAACGATTTCACGCTTAGCTTGTTCAATAGAAACATCACTGTAACGGTTCTTTTGGGGGGCCATAATTCCAGAGCACGAAATACAAAACATAGTATCAAACTTTTTACAATCAAGAAAAAATCGCTTACCCAGAACTAATGACTCAATTTCACCATCCTTAGGGGAGCGAAGATTAGCATAGAACAGACGGATAAGAGGTTCATACACAACCATGGGCACAGAGAAAATCTTTGCCCAACCCTGAAACTCAAACAAGTTTTTAATATGTCAATCTAAGGAGGAAAAAAGATCAAGATCAACAACCCTACCATGCACAAGGGTTTTATCTTTTAGAGAATGAAAATGAGATTCATGAGACGAGATCCAAAAGTCCATCTTTGTATAAAGAGGACTGTCGAAATTGAATTTGAATTTCTTTTTAGAGGATTCACAATCAGGGGAATCAGAAGGAAGCTTACTGAAGGATGAAGCGACGGAGGCAGGGAAAAGATCATCAGAGTTAGAGTCGATGAATATGGAGACGGAGACCTTTCTTTTGTTCTTGTGAGAGCTTTTGCGAGTAACTGCATGAGTCTTTGCCATCTTAGATAGAGAAACAAAGAAGAAGAATGAGAGAAAGAGAAAGAACACAAAGGAGAGATAAATAACGAAGGAGAGGGGAAGTGGAAAATATATGACAAGACTAGACGGCGAGAAACAAAGAGAAGGTTTAGAGTACGAACAGACAGATGGCAAAAATAAAGAGGAGGATACAGAAGGAAATAGAAGAATGAAAGGAAACACAATATACGAAGCAACGCTAAAAAATATGGAAAAGAGCAAACAATTAATGCATGCAATGATTTTAACAATTTACATGATTCTCAATGATATTTAAAGATTTTTGAAGAGAACAAAATCTTTCTTCCAAAAGGGGTTTTGTAAAAATATAAGCAATTTGAAAATCAGTGCTAATGAAAGAAATTTCAATATCTCCGTTTAAAACATAATCTCAAATAAAATGATGTTTTATGTCAATACACTTAGCTCGAGAATGATGCATATAATTTTTTGATAAGCAAATAGCGCTAGAGTTATCACACATAATTTTGACTGCTTTAAAGATAAATCATAATCACTTAATTGATGAACCATCCAAAGAATTTGAGCACAACATTGACCTATGGCAATATATTCAGCCTCTGTAGTCGAGAGAGAAACAAAGCTTTGTTTTATGTTGTTCCAGGAAATTAAAGATTTCCCCAAAATTTGACCTGTACCACTTGTGTTTTTCTTGTCGTCCTTATCACCTGCATAGTCAACATCAGAAAATCCATCAAGAGAGAAATTTTTCTCTTTTGGATACCATAAACCAATAGAAGTTGTTCCGACTAAGTAATGAATAATACACTTTACCGCCGTTAAATGAGATTCTTTAGGGGCAGATTGGAATCGAGCACACTTGCACACGCTAAAGATAATGTCTGGTTGACTGGCAGTGAGATAAAGTAAAGATCCAATCATACCTCTATATTTAGTTTCATCAACATTTTTAGCTCATCATCTTTGTCAAGAGAACACGTGGAACTCATGGGAGTGCCTAAAGCCTTTGAATTTTCCATGCCAAACTTTTGTATGAGCTCTTTGCAGTACTTGGAAATGTACATTTCTCAGATTGATAGATTTGGAGTCCAAGAAAAAAAGTTATTTCGCCTATTATACTCATTTCGAATTCACTTTACATAAGGGTAGAAAATTCTTCACACAAAGAAATGTTAGCGCTTCCAAAGATAATCTCATCAACATAAATTTAAATAATAAGATTCTCAGAGGAAGACATTTTAATAAAAAGAGTAGTACCAATTTTACCATGGGTAAATCCATGATTTATAAGAAAGTTGTTGAGACGATCATACCAAGCACGAGGTGCCTGTTTAAGACCATATAGAGCTTTTGAAAGTTTGAAAACATGATAAAGAAAAATTGGATTTTCAAAACCATGGGGTTGTTTGTTGTTTTACGAAAACTTCTTCTTCAATAAACCCATTTTAAAAAGCACTTTTCACGTCTATTTGAAATAGTTTAAAACCTTTATAAGCAGCAAAGGCTAGAAGTAAACGGATGTATTCTAACCTTGCAACAGGGGTAAAAGTTTCATCATAGTCGACTACTTCCTGTTGTGAGTAACCTTGACCCACCAATCGGGCTTTGTTTCGAATTACTTCTTGATGTGAGGCTAAAAATACATATTTTTAAATCACTATTTGCCTCATATTTATTATTTATATTTGTCCTTTTTGAGCATTAATTTTATAAATTGTGCTAAATAGTGTATTTTATTTGTAGGAGTAAATTGACGTAAAATTGAAGAAGTTTGGAGCTAAAACGAATTAAAGATAGAAGGTTGAAGAAGGAAATCAAGCAGGCAGCTTAATGAATTAAATTTAATATAATATTATATAAAATATAAAGTTGGAGCGTTCAAATTGAAAAAAGAATATGCTGCCACGTGGCAGTCATTGAAGGCATCTCCAAGACTCCAACTATTGAAGGCGGCGGAAGTCTAAGGCGGACAGCTTCACCGAAAATAAAAAGGAATTTGATTCCTTTTGGTTTTGATTTCCTAATTTAAGATGGACTCAATTATTTTATTTAGGGTTTCTATATCTATAAATAAGGCATGAAAAGTTATTCTTGGGAAGCCAAGAACCAAGATACAAGACACAATATAAATTTTCTTCTAGCTTAGGAACTTTGGAAGAGCTGTCGTGGAGACCGGAGAATTGTGGTTTATTCTTTCTTCTCCTTTATTATTTATTTGTATTCGTGATTAATAAAAGATAGTTTAGCTATTGTTCTTAACTTTTTATGATTAACACAAACATATTTATTTTAATAAATTTTGATTGTGTTTTTGAGATAATGAGTAGCTAACTTTCATAACTAGGGTTGTGGGAACCATGAGCGATTAACAAAGTATGAATAGTAAATAAGCAATTCGTGACTAGTATTTTGCATGCATTGATAATTCTTTCGTTTAGAAGTCTTTTTAACGGTGGCCAACGTTAGAACTCGCCTTGTTACTACTTGCCGGACCAAGGAGGTAATTAACAAGAAAAGAATTATCAACATAGATTTAGTGTGATACTATCTAATAGGCTAGTGTTGATTGGTGCGAAGTAATAACTAAGCCAAACATCGATTATGATGTCTAATATGAGGTAAAGGTAAGGGTTAGTAAAGTATACACACGTAGCCGGACCAAGGTGTGGGGTGAAATTCTCTAGATGCCGGACCAAGGATTTAGAGATACCTAACTTATCACTTTGCATGTAATACACTAGAAAAGGATTACTATTATTAGAATTACTGCGTTATGAGCTTATGGGGAATACATTCCTAGTTACTTTTAATAATCTGAATATAAATAAATACTTAGTTCAAAGCTATTTTTTTATTGTTTTTATTTTATTTTATTTCAATTTAAATCCCCCATTTTTATAACGACTATCGAGTTAAATATTTACTATTGACAATATTCTTCCATATTCTCTGTGGGATCGACCCCGACTCATAGCTGGGTAAATATATTGCATACGATCGTTTATATTTCTTTTCAAGAAGTATATTTGAACGTTATCAAAAATGGCGCCGCTGCCGGGGAATATGGCTTAGAAATTGTCTTTAGTATTTATTTTGACTTGTAGTCCTTTTTTGTTTCTTAGGATTAGTTTAAAATTATTTATTTTATTTTTTTAATTATTATTATCATATTTCTTTTACTCTTCTTGAGATGTCATCTGAAAAAATATGTAGTGAAAAGTGTTCTTGCAATTCTTGCCCTTCTAATTTTATGGGTTCGTATAAGTTAGTTTTTTTTGATCAACTAGATGAGTTGTATGGGGACATGGAAGATTTGTTAATACTTTGCTATAAATCAATATGTAAGCGCAATTCTGAATATAAATTTGAATTTGATCTCTATTATTTAGATATTGAGTTGAGTGCAAAGATTAAATCATATGAAACCCAACAATTTAGTAATAATATGTGTGAGGAAGAAAAAATACTTATAAGTCAACTTGAAGAGCTAAGAGTGGAGGGGCAATTGCTTGATTATACTGTTATTGATGTTGTCACTGTTGAGAAGAGTGCACTAGAGTTATGTAATGAAGTAGATAATATTATTTTTAAAAACTCTAGTATGTGTAAGTATGAGGATGTAAAAAATAATGCAATTCATAAGGTAGGGCGCATTGGACCTCATTCCAATAATTTTTCTACATTATGTTTAGATGATGAGAAATTAATCGAGCCATCTGAACCTATAGAAGAATGTATGGAGGAGGAAAATTGTGTCTATATTCTTGAATTTATCGTTCCAATATCGGAGAATTACATTCCTCACTTAGGATCCAAGAAGTGCATAATGCGATATCTATTGCTTGAGACCTTTATTTTTGTACCACCACCCCTTGAGCGTAATAGAAAAATTGATGTAAAATTAGGGGTGCAATTCATATCTTCAAAGTGGAAGGAAAAATAGTAAAATTGATGGTGTCGTGCCGCGACGTTAAATTAAGCGCTTATTGGGAGGCAACCCAATTATTAGTGTAACTTCTTATTTTATTTTATTTTTATTTTATTATTATCACTTTTTTCTTGTTTTTCTTTGCAGATTAGGGGAAGTTTGAGTATCCAAAAAAAAAAAATGGTGAAAAAAAAAAAAAAAACCAAAAAAAAAAAGGGAGCATGTTTGAGCTTAAGTGTGGGGTGACGACCCTTGATGAAAATTAAGAGAACATGCTACTAGCTAGGCCTAAAGGCCTCAGGGAGTTTTCCTAACCCTTGTTTTAAATTTTATCTAATGCTTTGGGGACATAACATTTTTTTAAGTGTGGGGTGGAGGAATGAATTCCTAGTTTTTACCGTTTTATTGAGTCTTTTCTTTTTTAGGATGGGTTCCTTGGCTTTTGTTTTCGGTTCTTTTCCTGAGGATAGTCCCTTTGAACCGAGTGTTTTTATTTTTTATTTTTTATTTTTTTTAGGAATAAATTTTATTTTTAAATTTTTATTTTTTTATTTTTTTTGGAGAGAAAAGAAAAGACCCTTTTGAGTTATGTGATACTTACTATTTGGGCCTAATTTTTGAATAGTACTTTCTTGTGAATGCTTGATTAAAAAAAAATGCAGACTCTTTGACATCTAAACTCATGGTTGTGACTTTGTATATAGCTTATTTTATTTTGTAGTTTGTTATGATCCTGTCTCTCTTAGAAGTGGAATTGATCCATCTTGATTGATACTTGTGCAATGTGTGGTGAGACTTTGTTTTTTTCCATGTTTTGCATTTTAGTCTAGAACTTGCCTTGCATGTCATTGAAACGAAATAAAAAGTGTTGCTTTGTTTAGGAGATGATAATAGGCTTTCTTTGATTTGTCTAGTAAAGTTTTGCCTTTTCAGATATTTTATCACTAGTTAGCCCTTTTGTGCCTGTAGCCTTTTATTGGTAGCCATATTTTGCCCTTAACTATTTTGTTGAATCCCTAGTTTTTGCATCTTGCTTCCTTGAGCATTATAGCATAGACTTATTCTAATTATCAATTATGAGAAAAAGGGATGATTGAGTAATCAATGATAGCTACAAAGTGCTTATAAGCCCTCTTTGAAAAAAAAAAAGAAAAAAAAAGGTGACATAAAAAAAAAAAAAAAGTTACTTTGATGATGGCCCTGGTCCTTCCAAGGATATTGTGCACCTTAACGCATGTAAAATACGTAAGTTGAGGGTGGCTATTATGAAGGGAAACTTTAAAAAAAAAAAACACAAAAAGGATTAAAACATTTTTGAGAGGATGAGAATTACTTGTGAAATAATTGTTGAAGAGAGGGCTGAAAATAAAGAGAAGAAAATAATGGGTTATGCAGTCTAAAATTGCAAAGTGCTTAAGGAAGTATAAGTCACTATTATATAGTTTTCCTACCCATCCCCTAGCCTACAGTACAATCCATTAAAGTCCTATTTGATTCTATTCAAGCATGCTTAATTAGTGGAGATGTATATAATGGGCAAACATATGGTTCTTTGTGCATACATGTGAATTTTCTTTGTGAGTGTGAGAGTGTTCTTTGATGCCAAGTCCTTAATTTATATTCAATCTGTTGATTCAAGTGTGTGGACTATTTCTTCTTGTGAGGGCACTTGTTTCATGATAGATAGATAATGTTATTAACTTTCTTTGATGAGAGTAGGAGAGCAAACTTAAATTTGATGAGTTCAAAGTCCTTCTTTGAGGTTAGAAGGTTAGACGTTTGTTGTTTATTTAGATAACTTGCATAATGATTGAGAAATCTACTTGATGTTTTGAAATTGGTATATGGCCTAATTGTTTGTATTAACCAAAGTGATGACATTGCTAGTACGATATTTTTTGGGATGAGTTTTAAATGCTTGTTCGAGGACGAACAAAAGTTTAAGTGTAGGGTGTTGATGTCAGGCTAAAAATACATATTTTTAAATCACTATTTGCCTCATATTTATTATTTATATTTGTCCTTTTTGAGCATTAATTTTACAAATTGTGCTAAATAGTGTATTTTATTTGTAGGAGTAAATTGACGTAAAATTGAAGAAGTTTGGAGCTAAAACGAATTAAAGATAGAAGGTTGAAGAAGGAAATCAAGCAGACAGCTTAATGAATTAAATTTAATATAATATTATATAAAATATAAAGTTGGAGCGTTCAAATTGAAAAAAGAATATGCTGCCACGTGGCAGTCATTGAAGGCATCTCCAAGACTCCAACTATTGAAGGCGGCGGAAGTCTAAGGCGGACAGCTTCACCGAAAATAAAAAGGAATTTGATTCCTTTTGGTTTTGATTTCCTAATTTAAGATGGACTCAATTATTTTATTTAGGGTTTCTATATCTATAAATAGGGCATGAAAAGTTATTCTTGGGAAGCCAAGAACCAAGATACAAGACACAATATAAATTTTCTTCTAGCTTAGGAACTTTGGAAGAGCCGCCGTGGAGACCGGAGAATTGTGGTTTATTCTTTCTTCTCCTTTATTATTTATTTGTATTCGTGATTAATAAAAGATAGTTTAGCTATTGTTCTTAACTTTTTATGATTAACACAAACATATTTATTTTAATAAATTTTGATTGTGTTTTTGAGATAATGAGTAGCTAACTTTCATAACTAGGGTTGTGGGAACCATGAGTGATTAACAAAGTATGAATAGTAAATAAGCAATTCGTGACTAGTATTTTGCATGCATTGATAATTCTTTCGTTTAGAAGTCTTTTTAACGGTGGCCAACGTTAGAACTCGCCTTGTTACTACTTGCCGGACCAATGAGGTAATTAACAAGAAAAGAATTATCAACATAGATTTAGTGTGATACTATCTAATAGGCTAGTGTTGATTGGTGCGAAGTAATAACTAAGCCAAACATCGATTATGATGTCTAATATGAGGTAAAGGTAAGGGTTAGTAAAGTATACACACGTAGCCGGACCAAGGTGCGGGGTGAAATTCTCTAGATGCCGGACCAAGGATTTAGAGATACCTAACTTATCACTTTGCATGTAATACACTAGAAAATGATTACTATTATTAGAATTACTGTGTTATGAGCTTATGGGGAACACATTCCTAGTTACTTTGAATAATCTGAATATAAATAAATACTTAGTTCAAAGCTATCTTTTTATTGTTTTTATTTTATTTTATTTCAATTTAAATCCCCCATTTTATAACGACTATCGAGTTAAATATTTACTATTGACAATATTCTTCCATATTCTCTGTGGGATCGACCCCGACTCATAGTTGGATAAATATATTGCATACGATCGTTTATATTTCTTTTCAAGAAGTATATTTGAACGTTATCACTTCTCCAGACTCATTTAATTTATTCTGTACACCCATTTGGTTCCAATGATAGATTTGTCATCAGGTTTAGGGACTAAGGTCCATACGTGATTTCTTTCAAATTGTTCCAGTTCTTCTTTCATAGGCTTGATCCAATGTTCATCTAGGAGAGCTTCTTTTAGCTTCTTTGGCTTTAACTGAGAGATGAGTGCAACCTGTGTATCATTTCTTCTTGATGCTTGAGTTTTCATACCTTTGCTTGGATTTCCAATAATAAATTTACTTGGATAATCTGGTTCACTTCTCCATTCATTTGGAACAAATTCGACTATAGGACCTATGGAGGGTTCTTCTGTAGTCGACTGTTCAGCACTGCTAGGCTCCCTTTGAGTTGATATCAAGAGTTCACTATCTTATTCATCAGTATTTATTCTTGTCTCAACAGATTTATTAGAATCATAAAAAACAACATGAATAGATTCTTCAATATGTGGAGTACGCTTATTAAAAACTCGATAAGATCTACTAGAGTTTGAGTAACCAAGAAATTACCTTCATCGCTTCGTGCATCAAACTTACCAATATTGTCTTTGCCATTGTTGTGAACAAAACACTTGCACTCAAATAGATGGAAGTAACTGATGTTGGGTCGTTTACCATTCCATAGTTTATAAGGTGTTTTTTTAAGAATGGGTCTGATTAAACATCGATTTAGCACATGACAAGATGTACTTACAACTTTTGCCCAAAAGTTGTGAGGAAGAGAATGCTCGACTATCATTGTTCTAGCCCTATCCTGCAGTGTCCTGTTCTTTCGTTCCACAACTCCATGTTGTTGAGGTGATCGAGGTAAGGAGAAGTTGTGAGTGTACCCTTTCTCATTGCAGAACATTTCGAACAAATTATTTTCAAATTTTCCTCCATGATCACTTCTGATGGATGTAATATAGTAACCTTTAACTCTTTGAACTTTTTCACAAAAAAACTCAAAATTCGTATCATCCTTGTGAGATAAAAGCATAACCGAAGTAAAACGAGAGTAATCATCAACTATTACAAATGCGTACCTTTCTTCACTAATACTAGCAGTTCTGGTAGGTCCAAATAAATCCATGTGTAAGAGGTGTAGAGGTTTATTTGTGGAGACAATATCCTTACCAAAAAACAAGTTTCTAGTTTGTTTTCCCTTTTGACATATGTCACATATGTGATCTTTAGAGTAATCCAGCATTGGTAATCCAACGACCAGTTCATTTTTAGCTAGTTTCTCAATTAGTCGCATGTTCGCGTGACAAAGTGTCTTGTACCAGATCCCGGGGTCATCAGACATTGATGCTAGGCAAATATGTTCTCCATTGTTTTTAATAGAGTAAAAAATGTACACATTCTTTTCTCTGCTTCCTTGTAATAAATTGTTTCCAGAAGAATATTTTATCAATCATCAATTCTTTTGAAAATGAACTTCTAGATTTGAATCACATAGCTGACTAATACTCAGTAGATTGTATTTGAGCCCTGTCACTAAATAAACATTTGAAAGATCACATGAATCATTGAAAGAGATAGTACCAATACCAATTACTGTTCCTTTTGAGTTATCACCAAAATGAATGTTTCCTCACTTGTATTCAACAACAGATTTGAATAAATTTTTATCTCTTGTCATGTGATTTGAACAGCCGCTATGTAGGTACCATTTTCCTTTTGATTTCCTGTGGTGTTCCATCAAAACAAAATCATTATTTCCTTTTAGGCACCAAAACCTTTTTGGGTCCTTCAAGGTTAGAGTTATTTGGAGTTCTTTTGGGTTTCCAAACCCATTTAGATTAGTTATGATTTCTAAACCTGCAATTGTAAGACACATGACCAGACTTCCCACAATAATGACAGATTTAGGTTAGAGTATTTAGATTCATGCTTTCAAGAGCAATGACTTTGGCGTGCCATTGAGGTGGCAACCTTCGAAGGACTCTTCGAATATGCTCAATGGGAGGATATGTCTTTCCTGAAGCTTTGAGTTCGCCAATGATCTTACTCAGTCAGGCAAAGATGTTTTCAATAGTTTCTCCTTCCTTCATTTGAAAGAGTTCATACTCATATACTAGTAGACAGATGATATTTTCCTTAACTTTATCAGTTCCTTTATAGGTAACCTCTAGTTTATCCCACATCTCCAAGTATCACAACATGATATTTTTTCATATTCCTCTCCACTAATATCATTGTAGTGAACATTCTTTGCTTTGGAGTTTATTTGAATAACTTCTACACGTTCATCAATATATTTCTCCAAGCTTGGAGTAGTAGAAGATTGACTTTCGTCTGAACTCTTCGAGATAGGAATTTGAATGTCACAAAGTTTGATAACTCTCCAAACCTTCACATCATAAGACTTAATAAAGGTTTCCATTCTTACTTTCCAATGCGAAAAAATGTTTCCCATTAAAGTAAAGAGGTCTTGTTTGGGAAGTTCCTTCTTGAAATAGTGCTCTCATAGTTTGTTGGGCCATGATGTTTTTCTCACCTGTTGTTACACAATTTTTTTTGTGAGACGAGACTTTGATACCAATTGAAATTGCAAGAGGGGGGGTGAATTGCTATTTTTTGAATTTTCCTTAAGAGTAGTTGACTTAAAGTGCCATTTAGTCGACTACTGATAGAAAATAAGAATTAATCAAAAATAGGAAAGTAAACTTGACACAAGATATTTTTATACTGGTTGGGATCCAATGTGGATCTTACGTCCAGTCCCTTTGGGTTGAAAGGGTGTTCTCTTTAAGCTGTTGAACTTTTGGTGTGAGTACAAGGATGAGTGTAGATTGTTTACACTCAGTGTTTGTTTCACTCTAGTTTTGATACAAAGCCTTACCAATAATATTTTTCTCTCCTCTCTTTTTTGTTTACACAGTAGAACTAGGTAATACAATGCTTGATAAAAGTAGAGAAGGGAATGTGAGATGATTCAGACTTGTTGTGCACTTTCTTCTGTCAATCGAGCCTCCATTTATAGTGTTTGAAGTCTTGAATCTTTTCTGTGAAGAGATAGCAACCTAGGATATTTGATCCTTGGAAAAGAAGGCAAAAGATCTTAATTTTCCAAGAATAAAGTTCAAGACTGATTTCCAGTCTTGATTCTTGTTCAACTTCCTTGATTGCCTGTTTTATTATAGCCGTTGTATCTTCCTTAATTGACTGTAGGTTGTAGCCGTTGTGTTCTTCAGTTTTGCTTCGAATATTTCACTTCTTTGATCGAGTGTAAGTGATTCTTGTTCAGCTTGGTTGAATGTTGCTTTGAATATATCCATTGTGTTCTTCATTGCTAGTTGTCGAGATATTTACCTTCCTTGATTTGTGCTTTTTGTGATTTTTGCATTCTGAGGATATCTATCTAAATCCTTGATTGATTATGTCTCAATCAGGATCCTTTGATTGGTAATCTTCACTTGATTTGTGGGGATTCATGAATGATTCTTTCCCTTTTTGGTGATATGTTTGCCCTGCAAGGAAATAGGTTGTTTATCATTAAAATTTTACTCTAAAAATACTAAAATATGAAACTACATGTAGACAAGAAAGTTTTATTGATAAATTCATATTAAAATTTAAAATTCATGATAGGTTGACCAAGTCATCTTACTAGGCTAATAAAATCTGATTAATATTTAAATCAAAATGATATGATTTAAGTAAAGTCAAAATTACATTTGGATCAGTCCACTAAGTTGACAAAAAAAACCAACTCATTCTCTTGAAGCCCACGGTCCTCTAAAATTACTTGGTTCAAAATACCCCTAAAACCCTAGCTAACGCTTATATAAAAGGGGTCTTCATAAGACCAAACGAACACATAAATACATAGAGAATTCTTGCTCTTCAGTGGTGATCTGGAGGTCTTCTACATAAAAAGAAATCTTGACTCCAAGTGTTGAGCCACAAGTATTTTATCAAATCAAGAACTAAGTAAAGTTCTTGAGTCGACGACCGTGAAGAGAAGAATAAGGGGATTACATCTATAACACTCAGATTTGGAAAGAAGAAAAAATTACAGGTTTTCTAGAACTGGTGTTTGTACCGACGCACCTACCGACGGATCGTAGGTTCATTTACGGGCGGGCTTTAGGCGGCAAGTAAATAATTTTCAAAAAAGTCAAGTTCTAGTACCTTTTTTACGGTCCACCAGGATGGTTCGTCATTTTATTCACGAATCATAGGTAGGTCTCGTAGGTGAGCCCAGACTTAGTGAAATTTTGAAGGTTTAAGTTGGGAATGACGGATGACATGTACGGACTCGTACATGAGATCCGCCAAAAAATGGTAAAATTTTAGATACCAGTATTTGACCTATGGCTCATTGGGATGGTCTGTAAGTGGACATATGGACCATATGTATGAACTGTAGGTCGAGTCGGCATTTATTTTAAGAAGGACTTTTGGGTCTTTTTCTATATTCTAACTTAATACTATATCGTTTTACTTTCTATCCTACACCCTATATAAATGTTTTTACCCCCCAAATTACCTAATTGAACTCATTCTCCTAAAATTTCAAAGGTTGATCAAGTTTTTCCCCAATATTTCTCTCTCTAAAGTGTGAAGAGGAAGACTAGGGTTTCAAAATCAAGTCTCCAAATTCACCATTTATTTGTGAGATTTTGGCATCAAGGTATGGTAGTATTCACTCATTGAGTGCTTTCCTCCATAAGGTTCCTAAATTTTCCAATTTTACAAGTTAGAATCTGCAATTAAAGTTAGAGTTTTATTCAATCTCATGTGTTCCTTTCAACTATGATCTAATTGATTATTTTATGTCTTTTTATGCATGAATTGTGATAATTACATGTTTTAAAGTTGGATTCACATGAATCCATGTATGATCCATGATTTTTAGAATTGATCATATGAAGCTTTTGAAAGAAGAAAGATGAATTTATGAAGATATGCATGTTCTCTATGAAAGTGATGAAAATAATTTAAGGTTGCTTTGAGAGTGAAGCATCGATGTTTTTGTTGTTGTTATTGTGAAAGGATTTTATCACATAAAATGATTCATAAGGTTAAAATGTTTTCTCACCTAAGTTGAATCAAGATTAGGACCTATTTAATGAAATCTAGCTTGGATTGGCTACTTGATGTGCCCTCCCATGGATAATAAGATAAGTTAAGATTAATGACTATTCCATGGGATTTATGCTTAGCACCATCAGGATATTGAGATATAAGCTATTTCGTAGTTGAGTTCGGGTTTCTAGAAGAAATCTCTCTATCCCATAAGTATGTGCCACCGTAGGTTTTCTTTGATAAACAATATGTAGTGGATTTATGTAAGCTAGAAGTTCATGATTCTTACCTTGGCAAGTGGGGACATCTTATTTTTTGTGTGGGATAGACACCATATTCCATGTTATAGCTCACATGGTCTATATCGGTTAATGGCAAACTTCCTACAATAATGAACTAAGGTTACTTTCTAAAAGTATCTCAAAGATGTTTTAAAGATATTTAGCTTGCATTGACCATGGTTTTGATTTATGTTTTCATTGCATGTCATGTAAAGTCCCTTTTCAGAATGATTTCATAACTCTTATGCGTTGCTATCATACTTGGTACATTCATATACTAATACATATGTTTGCCTACATTGTTTCACTAACGTAGGGTCCGAAGCTCCTACTTTCCGTACTTGTGGCTAATGATTTCACATAGATACCAAAGATTGGTGAGTCCTCATGTTTCGAGGACCGAGATTCTTTTATTGCTTCCATGTCTTTTTTTTGGGATGTTGTATGTGATGTATGTGTTACGTCCCAATCACTCATTTGACGTAATAGATGGCTTTGAGACTTATGTTTAGACTTACACTACTTTTGTCAAACTCTTTTATTGAAATGCTACTCTTAAACTCTTTGGGTTTTCTATAATTTTATATGATGTATGTTATGTGGTTTCTATAAGGACTTTGAGGGTCTTATTCACCATGTCATATCTACAGAGTACTTTGGGTCGTGACAAACTTGGTATTCAGTGCACAAGGTTTGGAAGGGTTCTAGGGAATTTCATAAGCCAAGTCGAGTAGAGTCTTGTTCCTAAGTGTGAAACGCCACACATTTATGAATGAGAGACTATAAGATGTTTAGGAAACTCCATTTCTTTCATTACTCTTAAGATGTGCGATAAAGTTTAACTCTATAATGTCTCTCTCCTAATCCCTATCTGATGTTTTTCAGGTTATGACCACTCGAAGGGCATATTTTATGTGGAATGAGGTGCTCCTCAAGCTCCTAAAGAATCTCCTCAAGTTTCAATCGATCCTTTAGCTAAGAAAGTGGCTAATGCAGAATTTAGGGCCGCTTTCCAAGTGTTAGCTCAATCCAATAGGGAGGCTGTGATCTCCATGAACCCAAGTGTGGGTACGATGGCATTTCTAATGCTTGAATTACTTTATATTATGTATGAATTGATGATTAATTATGGTTTTTATGTTAAAATCTCCAAGAACCCATGAAATCCTCATATTTTGATCTTGTGATGTGGGTTTGTGGATGAAAGAGGAATGTTATTAGATTATGCATGTAGTGATTGGGTTACTTGAATTATGTTGATATTCATGTCTAATGTAGTTAATTCTAGATGTGTTGATTTGATATGAACTTTGGCCCTTGAAAGGACAAATTATGATATTATGCATGTTTATGAAGTCTTTGTAGATGCTTTAAGAACACTTTGAAAGTGAAGTGAATATGATTATGATCTAGTTGTTGTGTTGCTGAAAGGTTATTCTCATATACATACTTATGTATGAATATGATAAGATGTGAAAGGTTTTCTCAAGTTGAAAGACTTTCTCACCTATTGAATCTACTAGTTTTTTGACACGTGTATTGCACGTGATTACCAATACCAAAAATATATGTTATAGTAAATAGTATTGCTTATTTAAGCGAAGATTTGAACAATAAGCTTAGCAAAAAATAATATTACAGATTCTTATGTGAATATTCAATGTGGATCGTCATATATATATATATATATATCTTATTCATGCAAACGTAGGAAGATGATCAATGGAACAATTTATTAGTTAAATGCAATAATGTGTATATTTATTTCAAATTGATAAGGTTCAATCATGTAATTAGTCGTATCTTACTAATATTAACTTATAGACAATATTTGTTTTGTATTTGTCTTGGCATCTAACAAGATGTGCTTTGCAAATGTATTTCACGTTAAATTGTTTAGATGTCATAAGAACATGTGAAGAGAACACCTACATTTTATATATTCACATATTTTCACATTTTTTGTGAGGTTTTTTTTATAAAAAAAAAATCGAAACATTTTAAAATAATATATTTTGAAGTTAGAAGATCTTGTTAACTTGATAATACATTTGTGACATATATAATACTTTAATTTAAATACAAATACCTACCCAAATATAAATATATATTTACATTAATGAAAATATTTCTCTCATAAAATTAACTATTAAATAAATAATAAAAATTAAACTAATACAAACTTCAACTGATATTATTACAAGTCATATGACCTTTTCTTCGTCTAAAATAATGAAATATTAAGAAATAGTAAAGAAGTAAAACGAAAGGACAATGTTTATAATAGTAATAACTATTTTGAAGCAAACTTCCTGAGACTCTAAATCACATAAGTAACATTGATAAATAAAGTCATTCTTTTGTCTTGAGCATCAAAAATAAATCGTGACAATTCTCTAAATTTTGGAAAAGATATTCATAAGCATATATGTACATCACAAGAGAAATTGTTAACAAAAAACAAATGAATTTAGACTACATCATGTTAAGTTCATATATTGGAACATTACATACTAATGTATATATTAAGCAAAAATAATAATTATTGCATCATCAAAATTATTTTCCTCGAGTACTCGAGGTTATGGAATACACCCTCTTAGGATAGAACGATTTATTTCATCAGACTAGTGGTACCTCATATTCCGCTAAACTTCGAACTCACTCAACCACAAAAAATCACACAAAAAAAATTTAAAATGCAAGAAGAAGAAGAGTAGAAGATTAAAAAAATTGTGGTTGATAAATGAGAGGAAGCCCCTCTATTTATAGTCAACAAAGGGTAGTATGAACAAATTTTTTTGTGTCTTATCTGAAAAGTCATTACCTTTTCGAGAAGTCACAACCCTTTGAAAAAGTCACAACTTATTGAAAAAGTCACAAATCTTTGGAAAAGTCCCAACTTATTGAAAAAATCACAACTCTTTGGAAAAATCAGAACTCATCAAAAAATCACAACCCTTTGAAAAAAGTCACAACTTATCGGAAAAGTCACAACTCATCGAAAAAGTCACAAGCCAAGTTAGGGATATTATAGTAATTTAACATTCAAGTTAGGAGTTCATGCTTTTAAGGTAATATAGAGATATAGATAAATTAAAATAAAACTAACATAGGACAAGTGTTTTTAAATTATTAATATATATATTGTTACAAAGTTACTTGTATTTTGAGATCAAAATAACCAGATATCATTAAAACATTTCAAAATACACTCAAAGTTTCAATATGAGAGAAAGTGACATTTCTTTAATAATATTATTTCTTACTTCACTCAATTTTGTAAACAAATCTAACCAACAAAATAGAAAAAAAAATCATTCAAAAAATGTCACCAGTACCGTTTTCTCTTGAGGTTATGAACATAAATGATGTACACCGTTTAAGTACAATTTTTGTCTTAAATATTCATACTTGAAATTTAGTATGTGCATGACACTAATAAGGATTACCATAAGTAATTCAATATTTTATCCTTATATTTCACATATCTTTTACAAAATATTATTACTCTATTAATATTTTAGTAAGGCTATCATAGAGAGGTAATTTTACCAAAATGTGTACTTTGTTGTTATCTTGAATGATGGTTATATATACTTTAGTAGAATAATTTAATTTTAATATATGAATAACATCACCTATGGTGAAAAATATTTCATTTCATTAAGTTTCTACCTTATCTTTGTGGAATTATAGTCTTCTCTCATGCCATATTCACTCTAGTTTTCCATTTGATTTAAATCTCTTGCCACCAATACTTTACATTCTCCGTTCATTTTTACGTACATATCTATTAAAAGTAATTATTATCATGGCTATGTTATCATCTTATAAGAAAAAATAAAAATCGATTTTTGAAATAGTGAATTTAACATCAAAACTAATAATTTAATGGACTACGTTGATACTATTTGTTTTAGAAAAAATAGGAAGAAACTCCTTCGTTTAAGGGAAAAGAATAAAAAATAAAAAACAAAGAAGAAATATCATACTTAAATCATATGCCTTTTTATTATATCTGTTTAATATTACTGTCTCTCCCACAAATTTTTCGTCACTGTTAACTCATGAAAATGGCAAGAAGAAATACGAGTGTGAATTGATGAATGATTTGCTACAATTTTTTCACCAACTTTTTCTTATGAGGTACCTCGAATTTCGTTGAATTTTGAACTTAATCAGTTTTTGCAAATAACACTTAAAGATTTTTTAAGAAGAAGAAGAGTAGAGAACTTGAAGAAATTGTAGTTTAAAAGTGTGAGGAAACCCCTCTTTTTATAGCCACCAAATAGTAGTATGAATAGGTGTTAATTGTGCCTTATCGAAAAAGTCACAATCTTTCGAAAAAATCACTGCTTATCGAAAAAGTCACAACCCTTTGAAAAAGGCACAACTCATAAGAAAAGGCCCAATCCTTTAGACAAGTCACAACCCTTCGAAAAAACCACAACTCTCCAGAAAAGTCACAACTCATTGAAAAAGTCACAACCCTTTGGAAAAGTCACAACTCATTGAAAAACTCACATTCCTTTAATTTGAAAAGGTATCTACTTTCAATATAATAAGCTTAATTGATTAATAAATAAACTAAATTGAGTATTTTTAATTGGGGGTATTATAGTAATTCAACATTCAAGTTTGGGAGTTCATGATTTTATGGTAGTATAAATGTGTATACATGGACGGTGAAAGGTTATACTCACGCATGATCTAATGAGCTATCTTATGAATTAAACATGGATTGAGTGTCAAGACATTCTTCCACGAATATGAACAAAGTCAAGATTTAATATGTAGTTCGTGAGAATTAATGCTTAGCATCGAGTGGATAGTGAATATGAGATGGAAGTTTTTACACTAGTTGAGTCCGGCTTCCCAATAGGACCTTTTACACTAGTTGAGTCTGGGTTCCCAAAGTATGTCTCATGAGATGGAGACCTTCTGCCTTAGTTGAGTCCGGGTTTGTAGTAGCAATATTCTTATCCCATAAACTATGTGCCTCCATAGGTTACTTAGCTAGTGCATCCACCTAAGCTAAGAGTATGGTTCTACCTTACGCAAGTAGGACAACTCTTTTCGGTGTGGGTAACACCTGGGGTCCATGTATAGCTCCCATGGTCTCATGTCGTTTAAGTCTTATTACCACAATAATAAGAATACGAATATGAATTATGAACTATGGTTACTCAAGAAGCTTTTACATGAGTTTTCAAGGTCTTAAAGGTGATGAATATGAATAATGACATGGGTGAGATTTATGGGGTCTTATTCATGCATTGCACAAGTATGCCTTAAGGGTAATTATGAAGTGTTTCTCTTATGATATGCTGATCTATGTATTGACTATGCTTATGACTTATGAGTTTCCACTATTTTCAAGATGATGTTCAAACTTAGTAAATTGCATGCTTTCGAATGAAATGTCCCTTTTAACATGTTTTCAAATGTTTTTATGCATGAGTGTCATATTTAGTACATTTTTGTGCTAACCCCTACATTTCCTACATTTTCCCCAAGTGTAGGATCCAATTCTCGAGGTGATCATTCTAGTGGCTAGTGCTTGGATTCTGCTATCTTTCGACCTTGTTAGTGAGTTCTCATGGCTTGAGGATGGCATTTTTCTCATGATGTAGTTTTACTTTATTGTATTTCACTTTTGGGACATGTTGTATGGGCTAGGCGCTATTTCATTCAAGTATTGTAATAGATGTCTATATTGAGACAAGTGTAGACTTCCGCTTTCTTTTATGAAATACTTTTAGGACTTGAAATGTGTTTTACTCTTTATTGTTCTATTCTTATGTTATGATATGCTAATTGGCTTACATGGGGTTGTACGTGCCTTGTTACATCTAGGGGGTACCCCTGCGTCGTGACAAACTTGGTAATCTAAGCACAAGGTTTAGAATGATTCTAGGATGATGTCTCATAAGCCACGTCTAGTAGAGTCTTGTTCATAATGTGAAGCGCGCCACATTTATGAATAAGAGGCAACAAAATGATTAGGAAACTTTACTTCTTCATTACTCTAAGTCGTGCCATAAAGTTTAACTCTATAAGATTTCTCTCCTAATCTTTCTCTTGTATCTTCAGGATATGAATACACGAAGGGCTAATGCTAGAAGGGTAGAGGATGCCAATGTGAATCAAGGAGCTCCTCCTCAAGCTCATCAAGTTTCGATAGATCCTTTGGTTGAGAATGTGACCCATGCAGAGTTT
This sequence comes from Solanum verrucosum, assembly GCF_900185275.1. Taxonomy (NCBI): domain Eukaryota; kingdom Viridiplantae; phylum Streptophyta; class Magnoliopsida; order Solanales; family Solanaceae; genus Solanum; species Solanum verrucosum. The sequence goes on from NW_026019924.1 coordinate 1,665,765, forward strand.
AGGTCGACTATCTAAATATTGGGTCAAGCCATGACGGCTCAAGCCAATAGAGAGGTTGTAGCTTTGGTGAATCGTAATGTGAAGTCACCTGCTTCAAGGGTAAGGGATTTTGCACGAATGAACCCTCCGGAATTTCATGACTCCAAAGTGGAAGAGGATCCTTAAAGGTTTATCAATGAGGTTTATAAGGTACTTGCTATTATGGGGGTGACTTCAGAAAAGAAGGTGGAGATAGCTGCCTATCAACTAAAAGATGTGGCTCAAGTGTGGTACAATCAGTGGAATGGAGAGAGACCCATAGGAGCGGGCCTGGTAGAATAGGAATTGTTTAAATCAACATTTCTTTATAGGTTCTTCCCTCTCGAGTTAAGGGAGGCAAAGGTACAAGAGTTCCTCAACCTTCGTCAAGGAAGTATGAGTGTTAAGGAGTATGCTCTAAAGTTCACCCAACTCTCCAACTATGCTCCAACTATGGTGGCAGACTCAAGGGCTAAGATGAGTAGGTTTATGTCCGGTGTGTCCGACTTGGTTGAAAAAAAAGTGTCGTACGACAATGCTCCTCCATGACATGGATATCTCAAGGCTTATGGTGTACGCTCAACAAATTGAGGAATTAAAACTCAAGGAAAAGACTAGGGAGGTAAAAAGGGCTAGGACCGGTGATGGAAATTTCACTAATGCTAGATCTGATGGACATGGTCAATCTATAACCCAACAAAGGCTTTCCGATCAAGTTTTCCCCAATACTCATAGGTATAATCAAGAGAGGGTGTCTAACCCAAAACCTCAAGGAGGTAATAGTAGTGGCTTTTATGTGACTAGGTGGCCTATTTGTGCAAAATGTGGAAGGAAACATGATGGTAAGTGCCTAATTGGCACAAATGGTTGCTTTGGGTGTGGAAAGAGTGGCCACAAGATGAGAGATCATCCGATGCTTAAGGTTCTAGGAAGAGAGGGCAAGCAAGCTCCTCCTAGCAGTTCAAACTCCAATGCTCTAAAGCAAAACCATTTCTATGTACTCCGGTCTAGGGATGACCAAGAGAGCTCTCCGGATGAAGTCACTGGTACGTTTTTAGTTTCCATATAAATGTAAATGTTTCATTAGATCTCGATGTTACTTTTTAGACTTTGATGTTATTCTCGATAGAATTGGTTGCATTCCTAGTATGTTGCTATGGATTGAAGAACTCGTGTAGTCATGCTTTAGTTCCCAATTGAGCCTATCCTAGAATGGGAGGGGGAAATCTTATGTCTAGAGGGTAATTGTTCCTTATATGAAGGTTAGAAGAATGTTGGCCAAAGATTGCTTTTACCACATAGTTAGGGCGAGGGAAATAGATTGTAAGTATTGACCAACTCCAAGAGTTAGTTATTTCTCTAAGATTGATTTTCATTCGGGTTATCACCAATTGAGGGTGAAAAGGGGATGATATTCTAAAGAAGACTTCTAGAACCCAGTATGATTATTATGAGTTTTTGGTTATATCGTTTGGGATTGACTTGAAAGAAGTGGTACTTAAGGAATTAGTATAGGCTTAATGCCAAGGGGGAGATCATGTGCTTAGATATCAAGGTTGTTGAGTGTTCTTGATGTTCATAATTTGGGTTTGCTTGAAATTCTCACCTTGAGAGGTGTAGTGAGTGGGGAAGTTTGGTCCCAGTTTTGTAGGCTCATATGAGATCTTGAGTGGTGTTGGTAAGGTTGCTTATGCACTAGAGTTGCTTAATGAGTGGCACCGGTATATCCAGTTTTCCATGTTTCTTGGATATAGGAGGGTGTTGGAGATCCTACATTAATAGATCCCTTAGAAGAGTTGGGAGTTAATGAGAATCTCCCTAATTTAGAAATACCGATTGAGATCTTAGACCGACAAGTTAAGAAATAGAAGAGCAAGGAAGTTGCTTCCATGAAAGAGTCATGGAGTGAACTTTTAGTGAAGGTTTTAGTTGAGGGTGCTACTTGGGAGGCCGAGGGCCAATAAGATGTCCCGTTATCCTCATTCCTTTCCTTCTACTCCTACTCTAGCTTGAAACAAATAGTTCCTCTTGAGTTTTCTTATTTTGGGAGTCATGTGTGTATTTACATGATTTCCTTATGTTATGCATGTTCTTAATAAATTCATGTTTAGTAAGAAAGTGAGATTTTATGATTGATTTTCCTCATGTTGTTGTGCATTGAGTAAGAGTTTCCTATATGCTTCATGAGATAAATTGTTGATCATGCTTAGTTGTGCTTTTTGGGAGTATATTGCATAAATGCTCTTTGAGATTTTGTTGAGCATGGTTTTAGTTTGGAGAAGGTAGTTCCTCTTATGAATATGAGAAATGTTGAGTTTTCATGCATAATGAGTTGTGAAATGTAGTTCCTACTTCATTGTGATGCATTGATTATGTTTAAGTTGGAGTTGATATTTCCTCCTTTGAGTTGTGCATTATTTTGATGTTGCATGCATGATGAGCTGCTAGTCTTGAGTCTTTACTTTCGTAAGGTGTCTAGATCATCATTCGAGGACGAATGTTCCCAATGGGGAGATATTGTAACACCTCGGAAATTAGTATGCTAAACTAGAGCTTAAACTGAGGGTTGGAGTCATGAATATAACTCCCCATACTTAAAATAGAGGTTTTCGTGTTAGAACGTCAAGGTACCACCCTCTCAAGGACCAACTAGGGGCCCTTGAGGAAGATCCCTAGAAAAGTGCCCAAAATAGTGACCACGAAAGGACCTACGCCACGTAGGTGGGGGTTCCGTGGTTGGCCAAAAACCTACAGTCACCAAACCATGCCCAACTAGTACGGGACGTGGATCCAACCACGCCCCGTGGTCGGGGTCTCGTCGATGGTGACCTGGAGGCAGTTATGGGGATTAAGTTTAGTGGCTTAAGGGTCTTTTCCAATTTTAATTAATATTAATTGGTGTCATTTTAGCCTAACTTAGACCACCTACATAAGGATTTTAGATCCCTAAATTAAGTCATTCACCTAATTATTTCTAAAACCCAAAACTATTCCCTAAACTTCATCCTCTCCAAATATTCTCTCTCTAGAACTTCAAGGAAGAAGAAGGAAGTTGGAGCTAGGTTCAAGGAGAAAGTTTTTCTTCTCAAATTCATTGGGTTTTATTGCTAAGGTATGGTAGCTCTTCATTGTTGACACCCAATTTTGAACCTCCACAATATAGATTTATTATCAAGCTTCTTCAATTTCACACAATTTAAAATAATTAGTTTTATAAAATTCCAAAAAAAGAAGAAGTTATTTTATGTAATTTTGTCTCTTTTCGATTTCTAAAATAATATATACGTCTTACATAATTATGTATATAATTAGTATATTTTATGAATATTTGAAAATCGTCTCAAAAAGATTTTAGTTTTACTTAAATATTTGGTTAATTAGTTTAGTTATATAATAGTTAATATTTTTTGATGTAATTTGTTTACAATTAAGTTAATTATTTTATTTTGTTAAGATTCAGAAGCTCGTTAAATAATTAATATTAATTCGTCTTATTTAAATTTTAGTCAAATTCTCTAAATTCAATTCAATTTGGCTACATCTAATTCATATGGCCATTTCGTTATTACTTATCTAGCTAATTTTGGATTCTAATCTTACAACCCAAGAATTGACACTTCGGGCCAAAACCAACCCAATTCCAATTTTCCCTTCAAATTTCACCAGCCCACTCTCTCACACCAATTATGAGCCCATTCTTTAAAATACAAAAACCAGCCCAATTCCAAGACAAAGAAAACCATTTCATTTATACACAACAATACAGAAACCCAGCAACGCATACCAGGCTAGCCGACCCCAACCCTTTTACGCATCTTTTTCCAGCCTTACAACAACAACCAGACGACCCTTGTACTATTCTTCATGCAAAGAGCAACCCAGAAACTTCAAGGAAATCGCGAGCAGCAGACCAGGCTGTGAGAAAAAAAAAGCTTAGCTTAGAGATAGATGATAAGAATCAGGAAAGTCAACACACAAAAACATTTTGGAAATAGGCTGTGAGATTGTGAAGGTTTAAGGTGATATTCCCTTGGTATTGTTTTCTCACAATCTTGTTGGAGTTCTCAGAGTCGTAATCCGGTGGTGAAGTCTCGTATCTGTCCCAGTTCATTGCCCACGAAAAGGTCACAACCTCGCTCCTATCTCGTTTCCTTTAGGTGTCTTGAATGTTATAAGGTAACATGTTTGTTTCTTTTAATTTACTTGAGATACTGTTATAAGTTTAGTTAGTAGCTTAAGTTTATTTTGTTTAGGATCACATTCATCCTTTAGAGTTTTTTTTTTATATGTTATTTTGCTATATTAAGATTGAAGCTTAGATGATCTTAATTCCATTTTATGCTAGCTGATCACTAATTTGTCTCTTCTGATAACTTGTTTGTTGATCATTTAAGTCATGACCCCCTATCGAGTCAATTGCCTAAATGGTCACCCAAGTTTAGGGAATTGCCATGAAATATCATTTATATTTTATTTATGATCAAATTATCATTCAACTATCACTATTTTCCTCCAAATATACTTGACACTTTAAAAGTCTCACTCTCTCCTAGTTGACATGACATGTCATTAAAGTCTTTTTTTAATAATAGACTAATTTGATTCATTAAATCCATCTAACTAAAATAATGATCATATTATTTTAAAAAAATATGTATATACTAGTTTATTAAGAATAAATCTTCATGCTTATAGAATCTTTTATTATAATTAAACTTTTTTTTTATGTAATGAAGAATAAGTTTTTAAAACGCATTATAATATCATCAATTTTGAATACTTATAAACATATACATTAAAAAAAAATCGATATACAAATCACTCATGAATGTTAACTTACACAATTAATCATAAATTTTATAATTAATCAATAATATTAAATGTCAATTAACTATTACAATAAAATCAATTATGTATTTTGAAATTCATGCTTACAATATTTTTTTCTTGAAAAAAAATAGATGTGAATAATATTATTACTATTTTTTATCCAAATAAATATTAAATATCTCAACAGCCTCCTTCTATTCTAGTTGATATATCATGTTATTAAATCACCATTTAAAAAATAATAGACCTATTTAATTCATAAAACTTATGTCTCTAAAAAAAAAATATATAAATTACATGAGAATTTATGAAGATTATCAAAATAATTAAAAAAACTAATTCCTTACATTTTTTTTACCAAACAAAATTCTATGAAAATAACTTTGTATGCTATAATTACTTGATAATTTTCAAAACCCCTAAGTAAATTATTTGAAAATTTTAAGCAATTTTTTTTATATAAAAGTATTCAAATAAATTTGTAAGGTTAACAAAAAAGTTAGTAAGAAAGAGAAAAATATTATTTGATTTTTTTTAAAATTTAATTTTTTATTTTTATTCTTTTGTTGTTGTATTATATTATATTTTAACTTATCATACAATTAAACACCAATATATATTCTTATCTCATCCCAAATTCATGAAATACAAGTAATAATTAATTGAATTGCCTATTTTAATTCAATAATGTACATATTATATGAGATTAATATACTGATAAATAAAGATCAAAATTTTATTTTCTAATATAAATATTATTCACTTTCTATTTTCTTTACTAAAAAAGATATTGTAAGTATGGATTTCAAAGTACCCAATTAATTATTTTTTAATAGTTAATTGAACTTTATTATTATTGATCCATTATATAATATATGATTAATTGATGTAGGTTGACATTCATGAGTGATTTATATATCAATATTTTTTTGAATATATGTGTTTATAAGTATATTCAAAATTGATGACATTATCGTAAGTTTTAAAAAACCATTCTTCATAGCATAAAAAAATAATAAAATTAATTATGATAAAAGATTCTTAAGCATGAAAATTTCTTCATAATAAACTAATATATACTTTTTAGAAAACAATAAGATCATTATTTTAGTTAGATGAGTTTGATGAATTAAATAAGTCTATTCTTAAAAAAAAAGCTTCATTGACGTGGCATGCCAACTAGGAGAGAGTGAAACTTTTGAAGTCTTAAGTATATTTGGAGGAAAATAGTGATAGTTGAGTGATATTCTGGTCATAAATGAAACATAAATGATATTTCAAGGCAATTCCCTAAACTTGGGTGACCATTTAGGGAATTGACTCCCCCCTATCCTAAGGCTTTAAAGTCTTGTAGTAAATTGGTATTGCTGCAAATTAGGCACTAATGGTTTCTTACAAATTTTTTTTATGTATGAACTGGTTTAATTCGAGTCCATTGGACTCCTGCCTTCGTCTTGCATTTTAAGTTGAGTCAAAACCCGATTTTCTTCCCTATTGAGTCAACCTCGTCAAAGGGAGCTGAAACATTGAAGGGAAGCATCTACAAGTCCAAAGAAAGCTGAAAAAGGGATGATATGCATGCCGATATATACTGTGATACACTGTTGTATACAATCATTATACAGTGATATACATGTCATAAAATATAGGGATACAGGTCCGAAGACAAAAATACAGGCCGAAAAGCTAATATACAGGAACAATGCAGAAATATGGACACAAAATGCAGGGCGTATACACTGGTATACACTCGGTGTATAAAAATTCTCAAAGGCCGAAAATAGGCTCAAAAGCCTCAAAAATTCCAGCAAGTCTTTGAAACAAATGGGCCAAAGCCCGTCCTTTGGGGCAGTTGCACTGATAGTCTTAGGACAGGTGGACCAAGGGTTCAAAAAAATTTGAATTTGGGCCAAAAGACCCAAATTTAATATTTCTTCCTTTACTCTTATTTATTTATTTATTTATTGTTTGTATTAATTAATTTTTTATTTGATTTGATTTTTATTTAATTAAATTCCCAAATGAAAGTCATTTCTTCTTTTATGTTCAACTTAAAATATCTATATTTTTATTTATTACTTAGTTTTATTTTATTGTCTTGCAACATATGAGTTATTTTTCCCTAAAAATTCCTTAGGTGTATTTCCTTACAAAAAGTTAAAATTGATTTTTATTACTTGATCAATTTTCTAAAAATTAGTCAAATCGTTGGTCAACTGCATGTTAGTGCACATTTCGAGGGCCTAACACCTTCTTGAAATGTAAATTGAACCCTGAACCCTCTTTGAATTTCAAATGATTTTTAATCTGTTTAAATCTTTTGAAAATCATAAGTTTTCTTAATTTCTTTCAAAAATTAAGTGGCGACTCTCCTTGAAAAGTCAATTTTTCTTCAAAACATAAGTTAAGTTGATTATTTAAAAACAAGTCATTTTTATTTTTTCCAAAACATTCATCCATGGATAGAATTCATCCATGGAGCCCCTTCAAAATCCCAATTTCAAAGATTGAAATCCCTAAAAACTAGGGTTTGATTCCAAAGTCATGGGTTCCTTTAAAAAACGATTCTAATGCTTGAATTACCTTATATTATGTATGAATTGATGATTACTTATGGTTTTTATGTTGAAATCCTCAAGAACCCATGAAATCCCCATATTTCCCAATTATGGTCTTGTGATGTGGGTTTGTGGATGAAAGAGGAATGTTATTAGATTATGCATGTAGTGATTGGGTTACTTGAATTATGTTGATATTCATGTCTAACGTAGTGAATTCTAGATGTGTTGATTTGATATGAGCTTTTACCCTCGAAAGGAAAAATTATGATATTATGCATGTTTATGAAGTCTTTGTATATACTTTAAGAACACTTTGAGAGTAAAGTGAATATGATTATGATCTAGTTGTTGTGTTGTTGAAAGGTTATTCTCATACACACACTTATGTATGCATATGATATGATGTAAAAGATTTTCTTACAATACGAAGATTCTAAGGTTGAAAGGCTTTTTCACCTATTGAATCTATATGTAGACATGGACAGTGAAAGGTTATTCTCACGCATGATCTAATGAGCTATCTTATGAATTAAGCATGGATTGAGTGTCAAAACATTCTTTCATGAATATGAACTAAGTCAAGACTTAATATGTACTTCGTGGGAATTAATGCTTAGCATCGAGTGGATAGTGAATATGAGATGGAAGCTTTTACACTAGTTGAGTCCGGCTTCCAAAAATATGTCTCATGAGATGGAGACCTTCTACCTTAGTTGTGTCCGGGTTTCTAGTAGCAATCTCCTTATCCCATAAACTATGTGCCCCCATAGGTTATTTAGCTAGTGGATCTACCTAAGGTAAGAGTATGGTTCTACCTTAGGCAAGTAGGATAACCCTTTTCGGTGTGGATAACACTGGGGTCCACGTATAGCTCACATGGTCTCATGTCGGTTAAGGCTTATTCCCACAATAATAAGAACAAGAATATGAGTTATGAACTATGGTTACTCAAGAAGATTTTACATGAGTTTTCAAGCTCTTAAAGGTGATGAATATGAATAATGGCATCGGTAAGATTTATGGGGTCTTATTCATGCATTGCACAAGTATGCCTTGAGGGTAATTATTAATTGTTTCTTTTATGATATGATGATCTATGTATTGACTATGCTTATGACTTACAAATTTCCACTATTTTCATAATGATGTTAAAACTCAGTAAATTGCATACATTCGAATGAAATGTCCCTTTTAACATGTTTTCAATGTTTTTATGCATGACTATCATACTTAGTACATTTTTGTGCTAACCCCTACTTTTCCTACCATTTCCCCAAGTGTAGGGTCCGATTCTTGAGGTGATCATTCTAGTTGCTCGTGCTTGGATTCTGCTATCTTCCGATTTTGTTGGTGAGTCCTCATGGTTCAAGGACAACTTTTTTCTCATGATGTAGTTTTCCTTTATTGTATTTCCCTTTTTGGACATGTTGTATGGGCTAGGCCCTATTTCATGCAAGTATTGTAATAGATGGAAATATTTAGACAAGTCTAGACTTCCACTTTCTTTTATGAAAAACTTTTAAGACTTGAAATGTGTTTTACTCTTTATTGTTCTATTCTTATGTTATGATATGCTAAGTGGCTTAGATGGAGCCTTTTGGGGTTCTATGTACCTGGGGTACCCCTGGGTCGTGACACTTCCATTTGCTGGGTTTAGCGGAGAAAGCCCCCGCCTTTCATGCCCAGTTGACGGAGTTTGGTTGAGGCTCATTGACTGAGGCTCCCCCAGCTGTGCGTTCTGGCTGGGTAAGGGAGTTCTATGCTCTACTTCCTAGTGCCTGCTGGGACGATCCTCACCCCACCATCTGCATTCAAGGAGTCGAAATCCCTATGAGCACTTAGCTTATCAACGCGGTGCTCGAGGTGTCGAGGCTTCCAACTCAGAGTACGAGACCCGACTGAGAGAGATGGATATGGGATGGCTGCAGGACACACTAGTTGAGGTTGCACACCGGGATCAGGTCTACTGGGCTACTACGGAGGGCACTAGTACTCATTGGTCACCTGATGCCAAGAGGTGGCTGCACCTTGTTTCTAGGAGGATCCGCCCGTTGGGAAACTACATCAACGTGACCTTCCCTCGGGCTCTAGTGGTAGCTTTTGTTTTGCAGGGAATTGAGCTGAACATGGGGGCTTAGATCGTGTCAGAGTGGAAGATCTTCTGAAGAGGGAACAAGTAAGCTTTTTTCCTACCCGGGCAAGTGATGGCGATATGCAAGCAAGAGGGGGTGCCATTCTTGGACACCGACGAGGTACTTCTTATGGATCCCCCTTTTCATCCTCTTTTGATCAGGCAACCCTTCACCCAGGGAAAGAAAAAAAGGAAAGCGGACAGGGCCGACAGTAGTAGAGTAGCGGCTGAGACGGGTGACAAAGGAGACGATGATGATGAGGCTGACGACACCCTTTCTATCCTGTCTCAGACCCCACTTTCACGTGCTCGTGTGGAGGAGAACCTGGCGGCTGATTTAACGTTTCAAGTACACTTCTTCCAATTCTAATGTCAACGATCGTAAATCAATGTCAAACCCAACTAAATGAGTTGGTGTCGAATCCCACAGGGAGCGATACATCTTTTAAATTCAATTAAGAAGTATGAATGCAGTCTAGTTAGCCATATGAATAAACATTATTGGAAAAGACATTAAACAAATTAAAGGGGTGACACAAATGTCAAATGAGAGGTTTTAGTTTTCAATTATCAACTACACAATAGTCACAAACAATTCGAAATAACAATAGGGAGAAAGATTCTCGGGATGTGATCAATGATAGGCAAATATAGGCATATGGGTAATTGCAACTACTAGTAAATAGCTAAATATCAGTGAGTAGGCTAGACTATAAGGGAGATAGTTTTCTCTCGAACAACTACCCCGAATCACGTGATTTCTTTCGAACATCAACAAGCATGACAATGAAGAACATACCACACTTTAATTCATTCACTCTCTCGAGCTAAATGTGTGGGATTGAGTTTGGGACTCACTCTCTCGAGCTAAGCCCAGATCAACCCAATACCCACAAACCATCAATAAATAATCTTAGTTCTAAAACCTCTCTCTCGAGCAAGCCAAGAACACAAATATAGAACTGTATTTGCAACTACAATTCTTAAATTAAGCATTTAAACTAGTAATTAGAAATACCCATACACTAATTTAGCCCATAATCACATGATCACACCCCAAAAATTGAGGTTTTAGCCCAACATTATAAAAAGGTAAAAACAGTTACCAAATTGATTATCCATCAACTAGATAAGAGTGATTTTGTCTTTACAATGCTTCAATTTGTTGAATCTTTCAAACCTACTTCAAAATTCTCCAAATCGAACTTCTCCAATTCTTCACAGACAAGAAAAACAATAGAGAAAAGTGTTCTAAAGATGTTTCAATGGAAACTAGATGTCAAAAGATGCTAAACTAAATGTTCAAAATCTAATTTATAGTCACCAAAAATAAGATACGAATGGACATTTGGCGAAGTAAGTCGGACTCGCCGAACTGATTGGCGAGCCACCCTTTGGTCTCTTCTATCGCCTTTTCGCCTTGGCATTCAATATCCTTGATTTCTGTAACTTTAGGCGATCTATCACTGCTTTGTGTTTCGGTGATGCGTCGACTGCTCATTTTTGTCACCGACTTGATTTCTTCCCTCAAGGTTGGCACACTGGTACTTTAGGCAGTGGACTTAGCCATTCGGCGATTCGCCAAACGTTCTTGGCGATCACCAAGCTTGCTTTTCTTCAATTCTTCAGTTTATTTTGTTCCTTTTTGCATGTTAGTGTCCTTGCTTTGTTCCTCAATCCATATACCTAAAAATCAAGGACTTAACATCAGTTTATGGCACAAATTAAGCATTTGAGGACACTAAATCTATAAAAATAATACCCTAAATGAGTCTAAATCTAGGACTCATAAACACCCCCAACTTAATCCTTTTCTTGTCCTCAAGTAAAACTCAAGTTCAACAGTTTAAAAAGGATGTCTCAAACAATGCTGCATAAGACTCAACATGAATGCACACAACAAGACTCAACTTACTCATGCATTGATCATGAGTTGGGGTCGAGTCCCAAGGGAGTGGCTCGTAATTTAGAATCAATAGGTAAATATGAATATGCTCAAGTCAATCATAGCTAAAAACATTTACAAATAAAAGCATTGTTCAAGTTAGGGGTGACATAAGTGCCAAATATCAGAGGTGTTTGGTTTCAATTATCAACTAAAACAACAGATAATACGAAAGTAACAATTATGGAGATGAGATTCTTGTGATGTGATAGGATTATGAGCTAAGATAGACAACCGATTAATTGCAATTAATAGTAAACAACTATGAATCGGTGAATCAGCTAGACTTTAGTGGGGATAAACTTTCTCTCGAACAATTTACCCCGAATCAAATCGGTTTCTCTCGAACACCAATAAGCAACAATTAAGCACAACCTTCGCTTTAGTCCATTCACTCTCTCGAGCTGAATGCGTGGAAAAGGGTTTAGGGTTCACTCTCTCGAGTTGAACCCATAGCAACCCAATACCCACAGTCCATCGATTCAGTAATTTTGGTTTTTAAACCTCTCTCTCTCGCAAGCCAAAAACATGAAGTTAAGATTGTATTTGCAACTACAACCCATTAAATTCAACCACAATTACTGAATGAAAACACCTTTAAACAACAATTAAACTATCAATTAACAATACCCAACAATCATATCAACCCATAATCACATAATCAGACCCCAAGAATTGGAGTTTTAGCTAGACATCATAAAAAGGTAAAGATCGCTACCAAGTTGTGTTTTCATCAACTAGGTAGGATTGATATTGTCTTTACAAAGGTCTAAGATGAGAATCTTCAACACCCACTTCCAATTTCTCAGAAATGGAAATCTTCAAATCTTCAAGGCTAAGGAAATATTGTCTCTAAACTCAGTTCTAAGCTCTCAACTTGAAAACTGAATGTTAGATTCTAAACATGCATCCTAAACTACGGAGTTAAAAACGTATTTATAGTTGTCAAAAATGTGTTGCGAAGGACCATTCGACAAGTAAGTCGGGATGCCCGATCCACTCGGCGATCTACCCTTTGGTCAATTCCGTCACCTTTTTACTTTGGCCTTCAACATCTTCAAGTGCTGTAACTTTGGGCGAAATGGCACTGCATCGCGGAACCGTTAGACGACTCGCCGATTACTCCTTTTGAGAGAATCTATTTTGAGAGGGAAGGGTCAATTTGAAGAATGGGGTCTACTTCTAGGTTTTGGGGTTTTAACCAACTTAAAATACCCTAAAATAGGTTGAATAACCGTTTAGAATAATTCCCCAAAGTACCCAAACTACCCCTCACTTAGTTGGACCTTTTAAACAAGTCAAACTTGAGTTTTATTTTCGCATATTTCGTCGGGAACCAAGTCCGCGACGTGGAGGGGTTCCATGGAGTTGTTGGAGATTAAATTCTGAGACAGTAGAGTCCACGGTGTCTTCGCGACGCGGAGCTACTTTTTGGCCATTGGTGGAGCAGGTACGCGACGCGGAGCCACTCCCTCCATGCATAACTTCAAGCTGCCTTGGCAGCTTGTTTGGCCAAGGGTTGGGGTCCTCATCGGGGACCCTTAGGGTGGTCTCGGGGAGTCGTACCCGAACGTTTTGACCCTAAAAACATTTATTAAGACAATAGGGTCACCTCCACTGATTTTAGACTCCAAACAACACATAAAAACATGAAAAACATACTAGAACACACCAACACGCAAAAGACTAGTTTCCGAACGTCTTGGTCGTCCCTTGATGTTTGACTTCCAAACTCTTTAAAAATGACTAAAAAGGATATTCTTCATTATTTTAACAAGTTATTAATGCATAAAACCCATGTGAGGCTCTACTTTATCCTACTTCATTTTAAGGGTCGTTACAATATGCCCCACTTAGGAACATAATTCCTCGAATGACACTTAAAAGACTTCCGAGGACTCAGTGACCCAACTAGCAGCTAACAATACACAACATACAACATCAACATAAGAGCACACATCAAGGAAGAACATCAACTCCACATAAAAGGCTCAAAACAACTTTGTGCAATTCAAGAAAGTAGCAACACATCTACCAACTCCTTATGTATCAACTTTATTATTTCCCATTATATTCGAGGAACTTCCTTCTCCAAATCATCATTCTCATTTCAAACACCAAAGAAAGACAACATGCAACTATCTCATTAAAGCATATTATGCAACTTTATCATAAGAAATCATTTAGGCATGCACTTCAAATCAACTCATGCAACACAAGCAAGTAGAAACTTTATCCACCGACTCAAATGCATCAACCACATAGCCTTTTTCATGTTCATAGGAGGAAATACCTTCTCCTAAGCATGACATGATATATATCCCTTTTATATCATCATAGGGTCCATTATGCAATGGCTTTCAAATGCACACATAGCCATGATCAACATTTCCACTCATGAGGCAATTAAGCAATTCATACTAGTTGCACCTTAACATGAGGATTATAGATCATCTATTAGTCTTATCATTTAATCATCATACTATCAAGAACATACATGGCATTACCATGTTTAGTTATGTTCAAGGAGGGACTACCTTCTACTAGTCACAACATACACACATGGCATCATAAACTCATAAGCAAGCATTACACAAAGGTCAATTCATTTAAGGAGAAATTCTCAACTTCTAACTTAAGCATGCTCATACTCTCTTCCTCATGAAGTCAAGAGTGCATTCACCATATAAAGATGCATATTGACATGAGAGACATGAATTTTATTACTAAAATTCCATTTTTATGTAATAAGAATCCTTCAAAACATGCATAACATAGTGTCTTCTAGGACATGCATAACATATGGAGATCATGCAACTCATAATAATATGCAAGACTCCAAAACATGAACAAGCTACTAGGAACTCTTTGGTCTCAAGCTTGAATAAGAAAAGAAGGAAAAGATAAGGATATTAACAACCTTTCTACTCACTCATCATCCCCCACTTAGGGTAAACCCATCTAAGAGCACATTAAAGTAACCAAGAGAACTATCACTTACCAATTAAGCACAATGCCCCCCTCTTGGGATCAAGTTATGCAAATTCCTTTAATCATTACCTCCCTAACAGTCATGAAACTAGTCCATAGCTAGAATGAAATCAAAATCTACAATATATAACTCAACTAAGTCAACTATGGTGCTCTTGTGATTGACAAAAATGGTACAATCATGATAGACTCTCTCTGCTAGAATAGACTCACCAAAATGTGTATAAACAATGAAGGATCAAGAAGTTTCTTAGGAAGAGCATCAAAAATCATTGCAACATAAGGATTCACAGAAGATAAACCCGCTCCTGGATCTAGAAAAGCATAAACATCAAAGTTAAAGACTTGGATCATACCAGTGAAAACATCTGGCGAATCCTCTTGATCTTGGTGACTAGCGATAGCATACAACTGGTTTCCTCCTCTGCCATCCCCGAAAGTAGTAGCTCCTCTAGATGCAGCTCTGTCTGGTAGAACAACTGAAGAAGATTGGCCTTTATTACTCCCATTACCATTTCCTTGTCTTTTCTTAGGACACTCTTTCATAAAATGACCATTTTGACCGCACTTGAACCAACCAGTAGAGCCATCACGACATACCTCTGAGTGGGTCCTACCACACTTAGCACATGCATGAGTCCGATTACATCCTCGTGCCATACAACCTTAAGACTGCGTAGGTCTAGCTCTGAAATTTTGTGAATTTTGATTTTGGAACTCACCTATGTTCCTTGGTGCAGGTGCACTAGTAGATGATGGAGCAGGTCCCTTATGTTTCTGTTGGATAGATGAACGGTTGACATTACTCTTCTGCTACCCGGACTCATTCCCTATCTTAGCTCTCTTGTTTCGAAACTCTTATCTATCATTCAGCTTCTCTTCCTCAACCTGATGCTCATGGATTATCAGTCTTGCTATGTCCATATCTCCTATTAGCATAGCTTTCTTGCTTTTCTTACTTGACAGATGAGACAACCCAGCAACAAACAAACTCATCTTACCTCTCATGTCAACAACCACCTTTGGAGCATAATGGGAAAGTTGGGTGAACTTTAGACTCTACTCATGAATACTAATAGATTCCCACTTAAGAAAGAGGAATTCTCGTACCTTTGCTTCTCTTAGTTAATGGGGAAAGAAACACCCCAAGAAGGACTCCTCAAACAAAGACCAACTCACAAGTTGTGCACCTTCAGCTCTATTCTTTTTCCATTAATCAAACATGATTCTAGCGACACCCTTCATTTGGTATGCAGCTAGTTCTACCCTCTCAGCATCAGCAATGTGCATAATCTGAAAAACCTTCTAAAGCTCTTCAACAAAGTTTTCTGGATCCTCAGTGACACTTGAACCAGTGAAGCTTAAGGGATTCATCCTTAATAACTCACGGATCCTTGAAGTATCTGTCACTTTCTACCGATTCTCTCTCTGTCCAACTTGATTGGTCACAACTTGACTCAACATCCGGATAGCTTCCCGAAAATCAACATTGGTGACCTCTCCTTGGGGTTGCACTTCAAGTACATTAGGTACCTCTTGTTCTTTTGGTTCCATGTTACTCCTAGCGGGATGACCTTTGATAGCTCTTCATGGATGCATGATCTGAAAGACATGCGTAGGCATGAATTAAAAGAATTTTTTAGAGATAAACTCTATCGCATGAAATGCGTATGAAAGAAGTAAGATAGTTCCTAAGTGTCGCAGCCTCCAAATTATATATGCGGCACGCTTCACACCAATAACCAGGAATCTACAAACATGACTTCATAGACTCCCTGGGACTCTTGAACTCTGTGCTCTAATACCAAGTTTATCACACCCCCTAGCCTATACCCTCGGTGGGACTGGCACTCAAAAACTATTGCTGGCCCTAAGCGAACCCTTGGCATGTCTTAACTCTTAGCGAAAGACTTTACCCAACATAAATGTACTTTAAAAGTAAACTGAAAGCTCAACAGATAACTTGGAATGTATAAAGAGCATTCACTATCCAAATGGCAACTGAAGTCTCAAACATTAAAACTTAAATGGAAAGACTCAAGAACGAACATCAACTAAATGTCTAGAAAGCCTCTAATACCTTAGATGGACATCGGGACAAGACCCATGACATCCTAATGACCTAAAATCCTGAAAACAATAAAAAATGGATCCTCAATAAGCAAGGGGGATCACCAACAACTTTGAAGCTCAACTGGATCAACGATGCGCTGGATGTTGATCCTGGTTACCTGGATCTGCATCATAAAAAGATGTAGTCTGACTGGCATCATCACATTGAATGTACGAGCATGCGAGGGGAACTCTAAAACAAGACATAAGCTTGAAAGGTACTTAAGGAACATACGTGGTCTCAACTCAACTCAACTCATTTCAATATAAAGTAGTATAATAAATGCAGTATAAGGAAAAGCTTAAAAACATGTGTATAACAACTCTGTTTATTGAAAAGTATAATAATAACTCAGTTTGTATGCAAGGATACTATATACACTCTACTTGTATAAGAAAATACAAATAACTATGTGTATATAAGAATACAAAATATCTATGTGGGAGTTTCTCTAACCGACAACCATCACTTATGAGCTATGTGAAGATACAACGTTTTGCCTCACGCTTCCAGGGCCCTCCTATACCTTGCCGGGGGTATAGAACCTAACTACTAAGTAGATCCACTAGTCTATGCTAAAAAGTACTAAGGAAACATCTAAAAATTATGACTCTTTTCTACCCATGTGGCCTACATGGTTTGTAGAGACCATGAATTATCTGAACTTAACTTGCCCCCAAATCGGTGCTCAATAATAGTCCCAAAATATAACTAGCTCATATGTACAAACATAACTATTTTTGTGGTTTGAGATAATTATTCAAAAACTAGCCCAAAGGCTCTTTTGGAAATCACTGTTTCCTTTCTTGTTTAAATATGAAAACATTTACACTTTGGGAATACATTGTTCCTGTCACGACCCGGGAGCATCCCCTAGTCGTAACAGGCGTACTCGACCTCGAAGAGGTCTAATACAAGCCTCTTAGCATTCATTCATCGCATAGACACAAAAAAAAAACCATAAGGAATTTAAAACTTTCTTTACCAAGAAAACATTTCATAAAAAAAAAAATATAGCAAGCGGAAGACTTTCTAGACTTTATACATGATGTCTCAAAACCATCTAATACTTTAGAGTACAAAATTTGGAACTAATCCCATACACAACTTAAACAATACTAAAAAGACATAAAAGAACATATGGGGTATTGTCCTCGAATATATGAGGACTCACCAAGTCTTCATCTTCAACACTTAGAAACCTATCAAATAGCCATGGCATGTCATCATCTCCAAATCCCTACACTTTAGTCCAAAAAGGGAAAGAAAGGGGTTAGCACAATTAAGTACTAAGTATGGAAGCCATGCAAAAACATGCTAAAAGGGACGTTTATTGGAGAAACATGCTTTTATGCCATTTGGTAAAACTTCATGAAAAAATACAAGTATAAGAGTCACAATATCCAACCATAACCAACATACAAGTCATTAACCACTTTAGCACATACTCCACACATAACCCATTCCTTCACCTTAAACCATCCACCTCAAGTAACCCTTGGACAACACTTTGTGCAATGTATGGATAGCGTCCCATACCACCATCCACACTAAAGCATCATCCTAAGGCCACCAAATGTGAACTTACCACTTATCATGCTTCATATCACAAGCCATCATGCACAACTAGTACCAATGTACAACACATGAACATAATTGACAAGTAAGCCTTTTCATCATTTCTTGACCTCTATCTCAAGTTACCCAAAGCCACGCTTAAGTGAAACATGAAGTGACCGCCCATACAATCTCTTCATATACACCTAAGTGTTCCTAAGGGTTACCAAAGATAAGGCAATTTACCATTACAATATAACATACTAAGTCAATGTTCACATATAAAACCATAGCCAACCGTATACATACTCAACATATATTCATATACAACCCATGCTTAACTTTAAAGGAACACATGCCATTTCATTACCATAGGACCTCTACCTAATATAACCTTAAGACACACTTGAGTAAGACAAGAAGTGACCGCCTATACAACCTCTTCAAGCACACTTAAGTGTTCCTCAAGATTACCTTAGATAAGGGCATTTCCTTTACAACATAACATCAATAGACCAACATTCTTTAAGAAACCATTTTGGAGACATTCAAGCACACAAGGGGAATTTCACATAATAGTCGTTAGACTTAGGGAACTCACTTTAGTATCTTCAAAGCCTACTCGTGCCATGTGTAGATAGCATCTCATACTACTACCTACACGTTGTAGAACCTATCCAATAACTAGAGTGCACATCCCACATGATGGGAATAGGCATTAACCGACATAGACCATGCGAGCTAGACATGGAATCCGGTGTCATAAAACCCTACACCGTGGAAGGTGTTCTACTTGCCAAGGGTAGAACTAGGACACATCCCATGTAGACACATGGTTTAGGGGAAATCCAAAGATGTTCATTGTATTCTTGCCTCATACTCGGGAGAGCTACCATCTTAACTATATCCACTCGGTGCTTAGCCTTAGTTCCCATAAAGTAATTTCATTCACATGTATGTGCTAGAGAGGGCACCATCATTAGGTCTACCGACCCATAGCACATCTACCAAGAAGGGCACCACAAGGATCTACCGATCAAAGTTCATTAAGGATAGCTCATTAAATCCCCTTGGAAGGGTGCCTTAGGCCTACCGATTTTTCATTAAGGGTGCCTTAAGCCTACCGGTCCAAGGTTCATCATTTCACACATGAGAAGGGCTACCACCGTTAGGTCTACCGATTTCATGGTTTTACATTTACTTAGGAAAGCTAGACTTATGAAAGGGCACCATTTCTTAGTTTTGCCGATTCAAGTCTTGGCCTAGAATTCCTCTTTTAGCATTTATAGAAGGGGCACCATTTCTTAGTTCTGCCCACTTCACACATTCATGCATTCAAGACTTTAAGTAACAAAGAGGGACACTTTAGTCTACCAACCAAGTCACAACATTTTCATTTAAGGATACTTTATAATCCAACATCATTTCATATATATATCATGAGAAATCATACTTTAACTCACAATGCTATCCACTTTACATAGGATCATCACAAGATCACATAAAACTCATTCACATCATACCTTCACATATAGCTTCATATAGGACTTTACATATAGCCTCATTCATAAATAATAATATAACAATACAATAACACTCATATAATGCCCTTCATGGCCTCAATTCCCAATAATACAATATTCCAACATTATGCAACAACTTCCCCAATGCCTTCATGGCTACAATTCACAATAATACCACACAAGAACAAGATATAACACTTCCACCAAAGGTGGATTCAACCTACCAACAACAATTAATTCAATAAAAATAGTTCAAGCTTTCTTACCATAATTCAAAGCCATAGCCAAAATCACCAAAAATCCAAGCAATCACCAATACTTCACTCATAAGGCTTACCACCCTTAATTCACCCATTATCAACAATTAATCATGAATAAATATTAAACAACACAAGAGATATCAATACAATTCACTTTACACATAATTCCATCAACTTTGAAATTATAGAAATAGACCCACTTCATAAACACATTTTGGGGTTTTGTAGAATACAAGGATTCATGGAGTTTTTCATCTTAAAACATCAAATAAACATCAATAATATCATAACTTATCATTTGAAATCATTTTATGCAAGAACCCATGAGTTTGAGTAGAAATTAGGTTTTTTCACAAACTTTGGAAAAGTTGAAAACCATTTGAAATTGGCTCTAGGGTGATAGCTTGCCCTAGATAAAGAACTCCCATACCTTTACTAAGATTCCCCAAGAAATTTGATGAAGAAAACGTCTTGCATCCACAACCCTAGCTCCCACTTCCTCTTCTTCTTCTCTTCTTTCTCTCTTCTACTCTTCTTCACTCAAGAACCCTAACTCTTACTCTTTTAAAATGAAACAAAAATGATCCACAATCAGCCTAACACAACAATATAACCTCAAAAGAAATGATTTGTGAAAACACCAAAATTCCCTTAAATATCCGGACGGACTCCCTGCCAACTGCCCAAATTTCAAAGGGCATAACTGCTCATACGAACTCGGAATCGAGCAAACTCGGTGGCGTTGGAAAGATAGTTCCAAGGGCTTTCCAAACATAACTGGAACTACTCCTGGATCATCCTGAGCTAGGAGTTATGACTGCTCAAAGTTGGCCAAAAACTCACTGATTTCCACACTTGGCCGAATTTCCAGATTCTGAATTTTTTTCCAAAAATGACTACTTCCAATTTCAAGCTTCTTCATATTCATTTTAAATTGTCGGATGTTACAATATCTCCCCCTTGGGAACATTCGTCCTCGAATGACACTTAACACTTTTCAAGGAAAACGACCAAAGTAAACAGCCCATATTCAAGCATACAACCATATAATCAATACACATAATAAGGAGGAACATCAACTCCACATAGAAAGTCCCACACAACTTCATGTGATTCAAGAAAGTAGGAATACATCTACCAACTCCTTATGCATCAAACTTTTACCATTTCTCATTTCTCATTTCATTTCATTGGAGGTACTTCCTTCTCCAAATCATCTCATGCTCATCATAACATCAAAGGACACAATATGCAATTTTCTCATTAAAGCACATCATGCAACCTTCTCCAAAACTCAAGTAAGCATGCTCACATTACCACCTCATAAAGCAAATAGACAACTTATGTTAAATGCACATTATGCAACTTTCTCATAGAAGCACTTTAGGCAACATCATCAAAACACTTTTAAACATGCTCATAAGTCAACTCATGCAACATTTAGGCAAATCATTATAGATGCACATCAACATGAGGAACAAAATTTATGAAAACTCATTTTCTCATTTAATCAAGAATTCATTTAAAACATGCATGACATAAGGAGACCATGGAAAACTCTTTTTCACATAAGACTCCAAAACATAATCCAAGCTTCTAGGAACTCTTTGTTTTAGGCTTGAGTAAGCACATAAAGAAGTAGGTAAGGATATCAACACTTCTCAACAACTTCACTACTCAACATGCCATCAATCTTACCAAAACTATTCTTACCCAACTCTTTAATTCACTAAACCTCTTGTAATGAAAACATCCTTCAAGCCTAACTCATAGACATCAACCACACTTAAAGACCTTAACA
The DNA here is from genome assembly GCF_900185275.1 of Solanum verrucosum. Taxonomy (NCBI): domain Eukaryota; kingdom Viridiplantae; phylum Streptophyta; class Magnoliopsida; order Solanales; family Solanaceae; genus Solanum; species Solanum verrucosum. Next base: position 1,687,495 of record NW_026019924.1, read on the forward strand.
TTGAACCACATATATCCCCCACTTAGGAGAAACTCTTACTAGTTCTTTCAAATTCACCTCCTTCCATCCTAAGGTCGGATCAAAACAACACTAGGCTTTTATACTCATTACACCTAGCATTTCTAAATCACCACACATTTCACAAATTCCTTCAACACATCACAAAACTTCCTCATGACTAAGCCGGATACTACCAACAACACACATAACCAAAGGAATCCCATTCATACTAAAGTCATCACCACAATCTTTCACCTCACACCTACTAAGTCACCAAGTCATAGTTGGCATCACAGCCAACATTCTCTCTCCCTCAATCCTTGCAACATTAAACTTCCTCAAAGGTTCCACTCAAATGACCATCACCTACGGAACAAGGGAAGACATTATAGAGAGAAACTCCATGGCACGACTAAAAGAATGTAGAAGTGAAACTTTCTTAGCACCCAATAGCCTCCTATTCATAATGTGGCGCGCTTCACATTATGAACAAGACTCTACTAGATGTGGTTATGAGACAACCTAAGACCATCCCGAAAACTTATGCTCTGATACCAAGTTTGTCACGACCCGGGAGCACCCTCTAGTCGTAACCGGCGTGTCTAATACAAGCCTCTTAGCATTCATTCATCGCATAGACACAAAAAAAAAACCATAAGGTATTTAAAACTTTCTTTACCAAGAAAACATTTCATAAAAAAAAATAATATAGCAAGCGGAAGACTTTCTAGACTTTATACATGATGTCTCAAAACCATCTAATACTTTAGATTATAAAATTCGGAACTAATCCCATACACAACTTAAACAATACTAAAAAGACATAAAAGAACATATGGGGTATTGTCCTCGAATATATGAGGACTCACCAAGTCTTCATCTTCAACACTTAGAAACCTATCAAATAGCCATGGCATGTCATCATCTCCAAATCCCTACACTTTAGTCCAAAAAGGGAAAGAAAGGGGTTAGCACAATTAAGTACTAAGTATGGAAGCCATGCAAAAACATGCTAAAAGGGACGTTTATTGGAGAAACATGCTTTTATGCCATTTGGTAAAACTTCATGAAAAAATACAAGTATAAGAGTCACAATATCCAACCATAACCAACATACAAGTCATTAACCACTTTAGCACATACTCCACACATAACCCATTCCTTCACCTTAAACCATCCACCTCAAGTAACCCTTGGACAACACTTTGTGCAATGTATGGATAGCGTCCCATACCACCATCCACACTAAAGCATCATCCTAAGGCCACCAAATGTGAACTTACCACTTATCATGCTTCATATCACAAGCCATCATGCACAACTAGTACCAATGTACAACACATGAACATAATTGACAAGTAAGCCTTTTCATCATTTCTTGACCTCTATCTCAAGTTACCCAAAGCCACGCTTAAGTGAAACATGAAGTGACCGCCCATACAATCTCTTCATATACACCTAAGTGTTCCTAAGGGTTACCAAAGATAAGGCAATTTACCATTACAATATAACATACTAAGTCAATGTTCACATATAAAACCATAGCCAACCGTATACATACTCAACATATATTCATATACAACCCATGCTTAACTTTAAAGGAACACATGCCATTTCATTACCATAGGACCTCTACCTAATATAACCTTAAGACACACTTGAGTAAGACAAGAAGTGACCGCCTATACAACCTCTTCAAGCACACTTAAGTGTTCCTCAAGATTACCTTAGATAAGGGCATTTCCTTTACAACATAACATCAATAGACCAACATTCTTTAAGAAACCATTTTGGAGACATTCAAGCACACAAGGGGAATTTCACATAATAGTCGTTAGACTTAGGGAACTCACTTTAGTATCTTCAAAGCCTACTCGTGCCATGTGTAGATAGCATCTCATACTACTACCTACACGTTGTAGAACCTATCCAATAACTAGAGTGCACATCCCACATGATGGGAATAGGCATTAACCGACATAGACCATGCGAGCTAGACATGGAATCCGGTGTCATAAAACCCTACACCGTGGAAGGTGTTCTACTTGCCAAGGGTAGAACTAGGACACATCCCATGTAGGCACATGGTTTAGGGGATATCCAAAGATGTTCATTGTACTCTTGCCTCATACTCGGGAGAGCCACCATCTTAACTATATCCACTCGGTGCTTAGCCTTAGTTCCCATAAAGTAATTTCATTCACATGTATGTGCTAGAGAGGGCACCATCATTAGGTCTACCGACCCATAGCACATCTACCAAGAAGGGCACCACAAGGATCTACCGATCAAAGTTCATTAAGGATAGCTCATTAAATCCCCTTGGAAGGGTGCCTTAGGCCTACCGATTTTACATTAAGGATGCCTTAAGCCTACCGGTCCAAGGTTCATCATTTCACACATGAGAAGGGCTACCACCGTTAGGTCTACCGATTTCATGGTTTTACATTTACTTAGGAAAGCTAGACTTATGAAAGGGCACCATTTCTTAGTTTTGCCGATTCAAGTCTTGGCCTAGAATTCCTCTTTTAGCATTTATAGAAAGGGCACCATTTCTTAGTTCTGCCCATTTCACACATTCATGCATTCAAGACTTTAAGTAACAAGGAGGGACACTTTAGTCTACCAACCAAGTCACAACATTTTCATTTAAGGATACTTTATAATCCAACATCATTTCATATATATATCATGAGAAATCATACTTTAACTCACAATGCTATCCACTTTACATAGGATCATCACAAGATCACATAAAACTCATTCACATCATACCTTCACATATAGCTTCATATAGGACTTTACATATAGCCTCATTCATAAATAATAATATAACAATACAATAACACTCATATAATGCCCTTCATGGCCTCAATTCACAATAATACAATATTCCAACATTATGCAACAACTTCCCCAATGCCTTCATGGCTACAATTCACAATAATACCACACAAGAACAAGATATAACACTTCCACCAAAGGTGGATTCAACCTACCAACGACAATTAATTCAATAAAAATAGTTCAAGCTTTCTTATCATAATTCAAAGCCATAGCCAAAATCACCAAAAATCCAAGCAATCACCAATACTTCACTCATAAGGCTTACCACCCTTAATTCACCCATTATCAACAATTAATCATGAATAAACATTAAACAACACAAGAGATATCAATACAATTCACTTTACACATAATTCCATCAACTTTGAAATTATAGAAATAGACCCACTTCACAAACACATTTTGGGGTTTTGTAGAATACAAGGATTCATGGATTTTTTCATCTTAAAACATCAAATAAACATCAATTATATCATAACTTATCATTTGAAATCATTTCATGCAAGAACCCATGAGTTTGAGTAGAAATTAGGTTTTTTCACAAACTTTGGAAAAGTTGAAAACCATTTGAAATTGGCTCTAGGGTGATAGCTTGCCCTAGATAAAGAACTCCCATACCTTTACTAAGATTCCCCAAGAAATTTGATGAAGAAAACGTCTTGCATCCACAACCCTAGCTCCCACTTCCTCTTCTTCTTCTCTTCTTTCTCTCTTCTACTCTTCTTCACTCAAGAACCCTAACTCTTACTCTTTTAAAATGAAACAAAAATGATCCACAATCAGCCTAACACAACAATATAACCTCAAAAGAAATGATTTGTGAAAACACCAAAATTCCCTTAAATTTCCGGACGGACTCCCTGCCAACTGCCCAAATTTCAAAGGGCATAACTCGCTCATACGAACTCGGAATCGAGCAAACTCGGTGGCGTTGGAAAGATCGTTCCAAGGGCTTTCTAAACATAACTGGAACTACTCCTGGATCATCCTGAGCTAGGAGTTATGACTGCTCAAAGTTGGCCAAAAACTCACTGATTTCCACACTTGGCCGAATTTCCAGATTCTGAATTTTTTTCCAAAAATGACTACTTCCAATTTCAAGCTTCTTCATATTCATTTTAAATTGTCGGATGTTACAGTTCCCATATACTCTTTTGAAGAAAAGTACTTCATTTGTTATTCTTTACTCAACTCAATACTCAAGTCTTAAAACAAGTTTAAAGCATATGCAAAAGACTTTTTGAGAAGACTCTAGGAACTCTCTAGACTTGGCTATTAACTTTCCTTGAATTTGAATTTATGGATTCAATATTATGATTCATATTTATGGATGATTTCATAATGTTTAGACGTACCATAGAGTGTAGAAATCATCTAGAAAACACAGGAACGATTCAAGGTAACTCAAATGGAAAGAAGTGGGAAAGGGTAGAGGATCTGGCGACCCTGGCGTATGAGTGGCGTTAGGCGCCAGAATCAAAACTACAAAACTTGTGTTTGGGGCGCTCATGATTGGCGTGTGGGTGAACGAACCCAACGCTATGTGATCTCACATACCTCGTAGGGATTAACTCTTTGGAGAAATCCGCAAGTGAAACCTCAAGAATGATGATGAACTTTGGCTTTTCACCTCTTTTCTCCTCTCTCAAACCCCTAGTGTAATTCTGTAAAGCGTAAACTGAAAGAAATCAGTTTAGACCCCAAATAATTTACTAAAACCAGATGAAACCAATTGGATATGGAAAAGACCAAAATACCCCTCTTAAATCCGGGTAACTTTCTTTATCTAGACAGACCAACTTCGAATTGCCATATCTCCCTCATACAAGCTTGAAAATTAGCAAACTCGGTGGCGTTGAAAATATAATTCAAAGACCTTTCATTTGATATCTTATAGCCTACTTATCTTATCCTCTACTGAGAGTTATGGTCATTTGAAGTTGTCCCAAAACTTATATTTAGCAAAACATTTCAAACATTCCAAATTTGATCTTTCCAAAAAGTGTTTTCTTTCTAATTATAGTTCTTTCAAATTGCGGAGTGTTACACAGTACAAACAGAGGTCATGAACACAATTATGATATTAGAGACATCAACATGATGTTGTAACGGTTGAACATTAAGTATACACTAAAGTATGAATGAATCGATATATCACTTTAACTCTTTCTGAACACATCACTATCTGATTCTCAACACTTGACTTGGTTTCTCGTCTTATTATCTCCCCCTTAGGTCAAAAGCTGATAATTTAAAGTTTGGTTCTTTTCCATTTTTTCTAAACTAGTCTATATTCGATTAACTCTAATACTCGGGAAAATGATAATCTCATGTCTACAAAATTCTCCATGTACAAATAATAAGATTCCTTTTAGGACTTTTTTCTAAGTTGCTTCTCTTAATGTCTTCCTGCTCCTATACAAGCCTTTTTATAATGGTTACATGCATTGTTTTATAAAGCCGCCTAATCTAACTCTTAATAGTTTGACTTCTTCTCTTAGCCCACAAATACCGTCCTTCTAAGTTCATATCTAGCTAACTGGAGGAAACTTAAACTATATTTGAAAGAGTCATCATTTGCTATATATATATATATATATATATATATATATATATATATATATATATAAAATCACTTCGACTATAATTTTAACAATAATTAATAATGCTTACAACAACCTACTCCACCTTGACCACTTAAATATGTTATCTAGGCATACATGAAAATCATAAACTTAATTAGAACCTCATCTAACTATATACGATCTCGGGTACACTCCTAATGCTCTTGCTAATCAAATGACTTAGCCAAACTTCATTTCTTTCATCTAAGAGTCATAATACCACACTTGTACCACTCACATTTTATCATAAAGTATCACCTTCAATTTTCACCTAATTCATGTCAAACCTACTAGATCAGATCTAAAAACTAGCATCATCACCCTCATATTGTCATCCTTATTATCATGACACTCATCTCAAATTCAAGCTTAGTGTCTAGTACTAAACACGGTTATCAATATAATTGCTTGCATGCTATACTAACTTATAGCTACTAGATAAAATTAAGAAACAGTCACCCATTAAGACTTTCTAACAGAAGTAAATCTTTATTTTCCAGTCTACCTACTTACAAATTACCGTCACATTCCTTTTTACCACTTAGGTACTATTTACCCTTTCACTATACATTATTTCCATATTAGTTGTATAAACCTCTGAATACCATAGGGCCCTCCTTTAAAAAATCATAAGCTTAGCTTAGATATATCACCTCATGCATACTCTACTCTTCTATTAAACAACTATACTTGGTTTTCACTAACAAAATGGTACATCGACATAAACTTCTTTTTTATTAAAGTTCATTCTAACTCATCCTAATTAGTAACTATTCCTCTACCTTTTATTATGAAATTCACACAAAATTATCACTCTTTAGTCTACACAAAAGGGAAAAAGACTCCTCATTAATTACTTACTAGGTACATGACTACAACAACATATTTACTCAATAACTAATCCCATTCTTAGATTTCTACACTTCTAAATGCAAACTTCTAACTCTAGGCACTTCTCCTGCTATTACCTCTTAATATCACAACTTACAATATCTTTTGGGTGAAGATACTACCCAAGCATTCTAAAATCCACTTCCCTCTTAAAGGGTATCACCTGAAACAAAGTTTAGAGAAGAGAGTTTGGGAGTACATCTCGTTTGGCTCAAACACATGATTTATATGAATAAGGGTGCATTCTTTCAAATCAATACACTTAATGTACACTAACATGTTTCTCTCAAGCCCTGTGCAATCTCTTTTACCTTCTAAAGACTTTATCAAAGAATAACTCATCGATAAGGATCTAGGATTTGCTATTTTAACCACTTTGAGTATGGGCAATTGAATAGATTTGAGAAACAGACAAGTCTGAATAAGTTCCGTATGACATAGTTCTATTGCATGATTAGAGTATGAAAAAAGAGAAACTTTTCTTAAATGTTTGTATTCCCTCTTATCTAGAAGTGGGGCCTTCACAACCATAAATAAGATCTCATTGGCATGACTTTATAGACACCGAAGGACACTTGAACTCATTGCTATGATACCAAGTTTGTCACGACGTGATCCTAGACCCTGGATGTGGTCGGCACTCGAGAACCATTGTTGGTCCCTTAGTGAACCCTCATCCTGACTTACTACAAGTTGAAGACAAACTCAAGCATACACAAACATTAAACTGAAATAAATATCTAAAAACTATTTACTGAATCTAAAATATCTCTGAATATATGGAGTATAAGATATAAGTTTTAAATAAAACCTCTTAAACTCAAAGACTCTCCCAAACTATTTATCTATGAAGTCTCTACTATATAAAGAAAAGTGTAGGAACAAGACCCACTAGACCTAAAAAAAACAACTACTAACAACTAATAAAAGATGGAGTCCTCCAGAAGCAAGGAGGCCTCACTCAATGTTGACGAGCGGATGAAGTGATCTCAACGAAACTCTTGTTAAGGATCCTAAGTACCTGAATCAGCATCATAAAAGATACAGGTCGAATGACATCAGTACAATGAATGTACAAGTATGTAAGATAGTTAAATAATAAATAACTAAACTACAAGGACTTTAACAGATATTTAATATATATCCATATGAATATAATGAATTAAACGAGTGAAATCATTTTAACTATACAAATACTTACTCATCTCTAAACTAAACATATTAAGTGATATGATAAAAACACATTTTTAAATTTATTTGGTAGATTCTCTATCCGATAACCATTAATATGAGCTATGTGATGTTACAGTGTGTCACCCACGCTGTCAGAACATTTATATATTGTGTTGGGGTATAGAACCCCTCAACTAAGTGGATCCAGTTAGAAATAAGGATTCATCTAAAAGTATGATCCGTTACCCATGTTGGAAGATATGGCTTATGAGGATCTTGAGGTGTCTAAACTCATCCTCATATCAATGTTCAATACTACCCAATAATATACTCATTCTCAAATGTATAAAACATACTCTTTCTTTGTTTTTAGGTAATTACTCAAAATAACCTCTTAACAGAGGTAACTGCTTTGAAATATGTCTAAACACATAAACTCTTTTTAGAAATCAAAGTTTCTCTTTTCTCAATGTAGAAATGATGCATTTGGGAATACTTAGTTCTTTTATACTCTTTCTCAATCATGTATAAAACTCTTGTCAAAACTCACCTTTGTTTTCTCAAAAAATTAGTTTAAGGCCATAAATGTTTTGTTTAAAAGATTCCCAAATATTATAACTCAAAATAGGGTTCATGTTGAAATATATACATGAACAAATCAACTCAAGGATTTCAATTACAATATAGAAAACTCAATACTCAAAAATCAAGAACTCAGAATTCAACAATACTACTCCTCTCAAGAATACTCAAAATCTAAGAATTTAGGACTCAGAATCAACAACTTAACTTATATCAAGAATTTAGAACTCAAAATCAAAAGATTAATCTTTTTTCTTTTTTTCAAATTTAGTAAAATAGCTATTTATTTATTATATTCGATATTATCCTGCCATATTTGAGGTAGGACCAATTATGTTTGTTTTTTGCATGTTCTTTCACTATATATACTTCGTATTATAATATTGTATATAATGTAATACACTTGATTATAACCCATAGGTTTTATTTATTGGCATCACATACTAATGGTTGTGTGTGCCCCTTGTTTTTATTTAGGATAAATATGCAATTCTATTTTGAAGGTTGTGCAACTGCCAATAAAGACATTGCTCTACGACTCCTTAGAGGTTGGGAGTAGAAGAAGATTCATCACCGGGTTGGAATTTAAGACCTTAGTTGAAAATACCTTTCCTCATTCATGGGGATCTAATACATCATGGTCTAGGGGTGTAAGAGAAGGAAGATAGATCACCAAGGCTTATTTTAAGCCACAACTTAAAGGAAGGTGGCCCGATTGGAATGTTGTCCCGGCCTGGGCTGGGCACCTATCCACCAACTATTCCTTTTTGGAATGGAAAGAAGAAAGGATGGTCGTAGATCACTGATGTCAAATTCACGAAAAAGATCATATGTGAAAGAATCATCAGATTAAGTCGCAACTTGGAAGATTCTATATGTAACAATGAGAAGAGAATAATAAATAAAATGAGGATTATTTGAATCATTAACATGCAATTTGTATATAGTCCATGTTTATGACTCGTATTTTTTTCTGTGCCAGAGTACGCATATTTGGCTTTCATTGGGTTACATACCATCTTGTGTATAAAAAAACGTATGTACCATGTGAATTTATTGAGATTTATATAAGATATAATATATACATATTTTTTGATAACTTAGTAACCATGATGTTTGTCATAGTCCTTCTCTTTAACCTATTTTTCAACATGATTGTCACAATAATGACATTTGGATCGTTTAGTTGATTCTGAAACCCAAGTTTCGAGTAAAAAAATGAGTTTCTTAAATGATATATATAATTCACCTTCAATTCTAAAGTTGCTCGGACAAACATTAGACAATAAGACTTCTCATTTTGACATAAAAACTCAACTACAAATTTCACCGAATGTGATAACTTTACTCAGAAAATTAAAATTTTGACTTCGTGACGTTAAATTCTTAGAGATTCAAATGGGAAAATGAACATATTTTAGGGAAGGATAAATTGAAGGTAAGTGACTTGATTAATCATTAATTCTATGAATTTCATAAAAAAGATGTCAGCTACATGCAAAAAACTTGGGAGCATATTATAATTGTTTCAAGTGGTCGGTATTGGCCTGTTAATGCTTTTGTATATAAATAATTATTTTACATTAGTTAAATTCCGATAAAATGATAAACACGTCTTTATTTCTTATTTGAAATCTTGTATTAATCATAGTATTGTTAGGTATAAAATCATTTTTATTAACAAATGCTTTGCTCCTACATTGTGTTTTTACGATGTAAATCTATATTTTATTTATGTTTAAACACATTGTCATGACCCAACCCATCGGGCTGTGCAGACATCTACTCTAACACCTAGATAGGAGAACCCTTAGTCATTAAACGATTTCATCAAAGTTGGAAAGTTCTGGAAGTTTACAGGATAATGAGTTGAAATAAAACCAAGATTAAATTTCTCGAATAATTAACACCCCTAGGGAGGAAAGTAGAAGTTGTTGGAAATTGTCTTCGTCTTCTCCTATGAAACATCACTGACCCTGCAACCAGACTACGCCAAATGGAATAGGAAGAGTAGTATCAGTACAAGAAACACGTCTTGGTAGGCATTGTCAGTCAACCCGACACCCACAACCTAATAAAAAGAAATCAACAAGAAGAAAACATGCTATAAGGAAAATACCCCAGCCAACCCTTGCAACTACACCCTGACCATCTTCTTTGTCTTAACCACAAATAGGGAATAACACGGTGTTGGTCTTCTATTTACATCACTACCAACTCTGATTTAGATTACGTCCTAACCATTTTATCACACAAAGAGGAGTTTATGAAACACAGATATCCCACAACCCGGCCAACCAACTTACTACATGCCTATGATTATCCACCACAATAATCTGACCCTTGACCACATAGTATTCCATAACAAGGATCAGTAACCACTTTTGAACGAACCTCCTTCCCAAGGTAGATCCTACTCATTTATCACCATTCCTACTACTCTTCATCTTACTCTCACACCTCCTCATACCTGGGATCGAGAACTCATTTAATAGCCACAATATAGCAACACGAATAACATCATCACAATACTAAAATTAGAAACATTCGGACTTCCGGTTCTCTCATATCCATTATTACACATGATGGGCATGATCAATCACAGTTCTGTCAATTTCTCAATTCTGGCAAAGTGAATCATATTCATTCATAGATAATCAAACAAAAATGGAACTCTAATGAAACCCACGCCTAAGCTATTAGTGTGGTAGAATGTGACACCCGATCTAATATTCTATCGGAACGTGACACCTGATCCAATAATGTGTCGGAACGTGACACCCGATCCAATAATGTGTCGAAATGTGACACCCGATCCCATAATTTGTTGGAACATGACACCCAATCTAGTTATGTATCGGAACATGACACCAGATACAATCAACCACAATCACAAACACAATTAGCACCAGAATGAATTATTTACACACTTGTATCTTACAATCAGGTAACAAGTTCATTGCATGCAATGGATCATAAATATTAATTTCATTTTTCCCAATTCACATAAATGCATGAATACAACGAAGCAGTTAACATGCATATTTAACACCGAAGAGAATTCAAACCATCACATACCTATAAATTCGTAGGATAAGTCCACCTACACAGGACACACTAGTTCAACCACAGGGACCACACGTACTATCCTTCCTACTTCATTCCTAAAGGCCTAAACATGAAATCCTAGTCGACTCACAATATATTAGGCGGTGTGAATGAGTAACCAACAATTCAATAAAGAAAATCTAACCTACCTAGTAGCCAAGCAGTTGTGTGAGGATTATAGCATGATTCCTCACTTTCGGATAGTGAAACAATGGAGGCATGCCTGGAATCCATGGATTCTAGCCTTTCTTGCATTAGAATTCCTCCTCTCCCTCCTTCCCAAGCCTAGAGCAGCATTTTAAAGTATTTTAGGGTGACCCTCATCTATTTTGGCACTTAAGGGAGAAAGGGGAAAAGTAAGAATTTACGTCTTACAATTTTGTTTCTAACTATCCCTCCTTGGCGGCTCCCATGTCGTTGTGGCAGCGTCGTTATGGTGGATTATTCCTGCTTTGGCAAGATTGTACGTTCCCGGACAACTTAGTTTCATGAAATTTTTCCCTACCTAAATAACTATGGTTTGGGTTGTTACAATAGATACAAATTTACCCCTCGTGCATCCTCGAATGATAAACGGAGGACTAGGCACGAGTCGAATGGACTAATTTCAAAACTAACAGATTAACTCATCTTGGAACAATGGAGGACCGTGTACCCGAGACGTAAGCGTGAAAAGGACCTTGTCAAAGGGCTGAGCTAGAAAGAACAAGACAAAATTTGAAAAGAATATATATTCCTTTTTTTTGCAAAAACTTATCTCGCTATGGAGGTCGGGATCCCGCTATGGCGGCTGGCATACCACTGTGGTGAGGCTGCAGTGGCCGGACCCTACCACCATGGCGGAGTTTTGGGGGTCAATTAAGAAGGGGAGAGAAATGGGTTCTCCCTATTTCCTCTAATATTCACCCTAAAACTCCCAAAACTCTCATAATCCGTAACACCTTGGTATATAATAGGGTAGACTATGGCTAAGTATGAGGGCAAGAGCCAAGAAAAAGGTGGCTTCTGCATCCTAGCCTTAACCCAACAACTGTCCACCTTCCCACGACCACCATGACAATTTGTTGTAGGGACCACGGGTCGTGGTGGGGCTTGTGAAGGTATAGGGAGTAGCTCTGCCAAGCTGCCCCAAAACAAGACCCTCCCCACGAGCCACTTGATGGCTCGTGAAGGCCACCACCTCCGTGCGAAGGGTCGTGGTCTTTACTTGGACATGTGGGGGCAAGGTGTGGAAAATATAGCTACTGGTCCATAGACCAAGAGGAGGACCACGGCTCGTGGAGCCTCACGTGGTCTTGTTGCAGACCACTACTAGTTAGGGGTTAATTGGTCTTTTTCGATATTAATTAAAACAAAGCTATGTCATTTTGCCTAAGTCTAGGACCCCTATCTAAGTCATTTTAACTAAAAAACTCACCAATTCAAGTCATTATTTCCAAAACCAAAAGAAATCCCCAAAATTTGGTCTCTCAAATATTTCTCTCTCTAGAAAAAGAAAAAGAATAAGAAGAAGAAGAAGAAGAAGAAGAAGCGGAAGAGGAAGAGGAAGAGGAAGAGGAGGAAGAAGAAGAAGAGGAGGAAGAAGAGGAAGAAGAAGAGGAAGTAGAAGAAGAAGAGGAAAAATAATAATAAGAGGAAGGAGAAGAAGAAGAAGAAGAAGAAGAAAAAAAAGATGATGAAGATTCCTCCATTGAATTTTAGCATTGGGCTTTGAGGTATGATGGTTTTCATCCATGATTTCCTTTCATTCATGGAGTTCCCAAATTCTGCAAATTTCAAGTTAGAATTCCCCAATTATGTTAGGGTTTGCTTCAATCAACATAGGTTCCTTGATTATTGATCTAAATGATTGTATTACATTTTAATATGCATGATTTGATGATTTAACATTATTTTATGGTGTTTCACCTATGAATCCATGAACCCCCCCCCCCCCAATGTTTTCAAGTTTATGAATCATGTGATATGGATTTTGATTTTGAAGGAAGGGTTTTATGAAATTGAGCATGTATTGCTTGTTTTACATGAATTTATGATGAAATACGTATCTAACCCATTTTTTTCTAAGTATTGATATTTGAAAGTGGGTTTTACACTTCAAGTGGTAAATTATGGACTTCTGCATTTTCTTATGGTACCTATGCAATTGTTTTAAGTGTGCCTTGAAAGTAAGGTACCAATGATGATGTTGTTGTTGTGTTGTTGAAAGGATATTCTCATGAACACACACTAGTATGATTGTGAAAGGACATTCTCACATAGTAGGGATTCTTAGGTTGAAAGGCCTTCTCACCTTATTGAATCAAAGATTAAAAGTGATCATGGATGGTGAAAGGTTTTCTCACGCATGGTCTAATGAGCTATCCTAGTATGATGTCTATAGCTTGGATTGGTTATCTAAGGATATCTTTCCATGGAACTTGAGATAAGTCAAGACTTAATTAATTACTCTGTGGGATTTATGTTTAGCACCGAGTGGATATTGATGCGAGATGGAAGCTCTCCCGTAGTAAAGGCGGGATTTGTAGAAGTAATCTCTTGAGATGGAAGCTCCCCTTAGTAGAGGCCGGGTTTCTAGTAACAATCCCATTATTCCTTAAACTACGTGCCCCAATAGGGTGATTAACTAATGGATCTACTTAAGCTACAAGTTCATGGTTTTACCTTAGACAAGTAGAACAACCCTTTTTGGGTGTGGAAGACACCGGGGGATCATGTTATAGCCCACATTGTCTCAATGTCGGTAAGGCTTATCCCCACAATAACATGAATAATGAACAAAGGTTACTTCAAGAAGTATCGCATATCAGTTCAAAGGTGTTAAATATGATGTTAGCTTGCATTACCTATGGTTATGAAAGATATTTTCTAACTCCTATTATGTTATGTTTTAACTTGGTAAATTGCATGTTATGAACTAAAATGTCCCTTTTAGCATGTTTTAAATGTTTTCATACAGGGCTATAATAGTTAGTGCATGTTTGTACTAACACATACTCTTGCCTACATTTTCCCCAAACGTAGGGTCCGACGGTCAAGGTCGTCAATTTCGTGGCTAAGTGTTGATTTCTACATTTCGGAGGTTTGGTGAGTCCTCATGCTTTGATGATAGAGTTCTATTGTTTCATCTCTTTTCTGGTATTTCATTTTTGGATATGATGTATGGGCTAGGCCCAATTTCAATCTATTGCAATAGATGGCTATGATGAGACAAAATGTCTAGAGTTCCGCTTTTCTTTATAAACTGTGTTGGACTTGAATTGTTGTTTTACTCTTATTGTTCTATTTCTTATGTTATGGGAGCTAAGTGGCTTGTATGGAGTACTTCGGGATTCTATACGCCATGTTACATCTTGGGGGTACCCCAGAGTCATGACAAACTTAGTATCAGAGAAAAAGGTGTAAAATGGTTCTACAATGATGCCTCATAAGCCATTTCTAGTAGAGTCTTGTTCATGAGTGTGAAACGTGCCACATTTATGAATAAGAGGCTATAAGATGATTAGGAAATTCCACTTCTTTCATTAATATAAAGTCGTGCCATAGAGTTTAACTATATAAAGTCTCTCTCCTAATCCTTACCCTATGTTCTTCAGGATATGACTACTAGAAGGGCTCATGCAAGAAGGAATAAGAGAGACAATGTGGATCAATGAGATCCTCCTCAAGCTCCGATAGATCCTTTGGCTGAAAATGTAACAAATGCATAGTTTAGGTCTGCTTTTCAAGTGTTGGCCCAAACTATGAAGGCCCAAGCCAACAGAGAGGTGGTAGTCCCTGTGAACTCAAATGTGGGTACGACAGCTTCAAGAGTGAGGGACTTTACTTGGATGAACCCTCTGGAATCTTATGGCTCCAAGGTTGAGAAAGATCCTCAAGAGTTTATTAATGAGGTTTATAAGGTACTTGGTATCATGAGAGTGACTCTGGTAGAGAAGGCAGAATTGGCTGCTTATAAACTCAAATGTGTTGCCCAAGTGTGGTACAACCAATGGAAAGAAGTGGGTCCCATATAGTGGGAAAGGTTTAATGCCACTTTTTTGATAGGTTCTTTCCCCATGAGATCAGGGAAGCCAAGGTGCTTGAGTTCATTAACCTTCGTCAAGGAAGTATGAGTGTGAGGGAATATGCTCTAAAGTTCACAGAATTGTCTAAGTATGCTTCGACAATGGTTGTGGATTCAAGGGCTAGGATGAGTAAGTTCGTGTTGGGTGTGTCCGAAATGGTGGTCAAAGAGTGTCGTACCTCCATGCTCATTGGTGACATGGACATATCTCGCCTTATGGTCCATTCACAATAAATTGAAGATGAGAAACTTAAGGAATAGTCTAGGGAGGTAAAAAGGGCCAAAACTGGTGATGGAAAATTCTCTCATAAAGGTCCGATAGACATGGTCGTCCTATATTTCGACAAAGGTTTGACAATCAAGGTTCCTCCAATGCTCCTCCTAAGTTAAAAAAAGATAGGGTGTCTAACCCTAAACCTCAAGAAGGTGATGGTGGTGGATCCTCTTTGCTTAGGTCTACATGTACTAAGTGTTGAAGAAATCATGAGGATATCTGTCTATCCAGCATGTATGGATGCTTCAGTTGTGGTAGGAGTGGTCACAAATTGAGGGATTTCCCAATGCTTATGGCTAAAGGAATAGAGGGCAACAAAGCTCCTCCTAGTGATTCAGATTCCAATGCCCCTAAGCAAAACCGATTCTATGCATTTCAGAATCATGGTGAACAAGAGGGTTCTCCTAACGTTGTAACCGGTATGTTAAAAGTTTTTCAACTTGATGTGTATGCTTTACTTGATCCTGCTGCTACCTTGTCTTTTGTGACGCAGTATGTGGCTATGAGGTTTGTTGTTCTTCCAGATGAGTTGTTAGAACCTTTTTATGTCTCTACTCTTGTTGATGACAGTGTTGTGGCTAGGAGGTTCTATAGAAGATGTCCCGTATCCTTATCCCATAGAGTTACTCTTGTTTGACTTGGTAGAGCTTGATATGTTAGATTTCGATATTATTCTAGGTATGGATTGGCTGCACTCTTGTTATGCTTCTATAGATTGTAGAACTCGTGTAGTCAGATTTCAGTTCCCGAATGAGCCTGTCCTAGAGTTGAAGGGGGGAAATTCTATGCCTAGAGGTCACTTTGTTTCTTGTTTTAATGCTTGAAAGATGATTTCTAAAGGTTGTATTTACCATCTAGTTAGGGTGAGGGTTGTAGATTCTGAAACCCCTACTCTTGAGTCGGTCCTCATTGTTCATGAGTTTTCAGAAGTGTTCCCAGATGACTTACCCGGTGTTCCTACCGAGCGGCAAATACACTTCGGTATTGACCTTCTCCTAGATACGCAACCTATATCCATTCCTCCTTATAGAATGGCCCCGTCAAAACTCAAGGAGTTGAAAGAGCAATTGAAAGACTTGTTGGATAAGGGTTTCATCTGACCGAGTATCTCTCCATGGGGTGCTCCAGTTTTGTTTGTTAGAAAGAAATATGGTTCATTTCATATGTGTATTGCCTATTATCAGTTGAACAAGGTGACCATTAAGAACAAGTATCCTCTACCAAGGATAGATGATTTGTTTGACTAACTTCAAGAGGCAAGTTATTTCTCAAAAATTGACCTTAGGTCGGGGTATCACCAATTGAAGGTGAGAGAAGATGATATTCCAAAGATGGCTTTTCGAACGCGGTATGGTAATTATGAGTTATTGGTAATGTCGTTTGGGTTGACTAATGCTCCAGCGACATTTATGGATTTGATGAATAGGGTGTTTAGACAATACCTTGATATGTTTGTAATTGTATGTATTGATGATTTTTTATCTATTCGAGGACTGAAAATAATCACATTAATCAGTTAAAGATTGTGTTGTGAATTCTTAAAGACCAACAAGTCTTTGCAAGATTTAGCAAATGTGAATTTTGGTTAAGGTGCGTAGCTTTTCTTGTTCATATTGTTTCAAGCAAGGGCATTTAGGTAGAACCTAGAAAGACAGATGCTAGAGTTGGCCTAGACCTTTAACCTTTTCGGATAATAGAAGCTTCTTGGGTTTTTCCGTATACAATAGAAGGTTTGTTGAGGAGTTTTCTTCTATTGCCTCTCCTTCTACTGCTTTGACTGAAAAGAAAGCTAAGTTCATATGGTCAGAAGCTTGTGAGAAGAGTTTCCAAGAGTTGAAACATAGACTCACTTCCGCTCCGGTGTTTACATTACTAGAAGGTACATATGGTTTTTTGGTGTACTGTGATGCCTCTAGAATTGGGTTGGGATGTGTACTTATGCAAAATGGTAAAGTTATTGACAATGCTTCAAGCCAACTTAAGATCCATGAGAAGAATTATCCTACCCATGACCCTTAATTGACGGAGGTTTTTTTGCCTTAAAGATTTAGAGGCATTATATATATGGGGTTTATGTTGATGTTTTCACCGATCATAAGAGTTTACAATATGAGTCCAACCAAAAGGACTTGAATCTCCGCCAAAGAAGGTGGCTTGACTTATTGAAGTTTAATAGTGTTCTTGGTTAGCAACTTGGATTTGGGCACCATTTAGGAGTTGAAATGCTAGAATCTTTGCATATTTAGGTGTTATGGTACTTTAGAAACACTGATCTAATGAAAATTTAGTGAAAATGAAGCCTTTTAGGTGAAGGGGTGCCATGAACGCACTCCTAAATCTTTGACCCAGATGAAGGCCGCCATGGCGGACCTTTTCCCGTTGTGGCAACATTGCCATGGTGGTATCCTAGCCGGCATGGTGGGAAACCGCAAACCAATGGCTGGGAGCTAAAAGAAGTTTTCCTTTCCTTTTTCCTGGGGTTACCTATATATGTTGAGTCGTAATATGCACATTATGAAAATGCAAGTTTGATCAGCAATGGCTGAATTCAACAAAGATAACTTGCCTTTTTCCAGTTTCCCGATGCTGCATATTGGGAGAGGCATCATGACTACTGGAACACAATTTTTTTGTACTAGAGGGTTCAACTTGCTAGGATTAGCAGAGAAGGAACCCACCTTCCATACCCGGCTAATGGAGTTCGGTTGGGGCCCACTAGCGGAGGCATACCCTGCCGCATGCTCAGACTGGATGAGGGAGTTCTATTCCCTCCTCCCAACTATCCATTGGGATGACCCTCACCCTGCCATCCACATGAGAGAAGTGGAAGTCTCTGACCACTAAGTTCATAAATTTAATGCTCGATGTGCCGGAGGTCTCCAATACTGAGTACGAGACCAGAACGATGGAGATGGATCTAGATTGTTTATGAGATACCTTGGTTGAGGATGAGCGTCAGGATCGGGTCTACTGGACTATTACAAAGGCAACACCAGCACTTACTGGTCCGTCGATGCCAAGAGGTGGCTAGGAGGATTCGCTAGTCGGAAAATCGCAGTGACATGACTTATCCTCGGGCTCTGGTGGTGACTTGTACATTGTAGGGGATCAGGTTGAACGTTGGGGCACATATGGTATCTGAGTGGAAGATGGTCTACCGAGGCAATAAAAAGGCATTCTTCCTACCGGGATTGGTGACGGCGATGTGCAAGTGGGTGGGGGTGCCACTCATGTACACTGATGATATATTACCCATGTACCCCCCTTTCCATCATCTGTTGATCAGGTGGCCCTCTTCTAAGGGAAAGAAGACGAGAAAGGTGAGCGGGACTGAGAGTAGCAGAGCAGCAGCAGAGGCGGATGATGAGGTAAATGACGCCCCTCCTACCCAGTCTCAGCCCCCACTATCAGGCGATCGCGTGAAGGAAGCTTTGCTGCTATCTGGAGAAGATTGGAAGGTACCTATGCTAGCACCTCAGCTCCAGTTCCACTATCCACCTCCCTTTAGGTCGAGATTCTCCGCTGCCAGTTGCGATGGGAGAAGAAGAAGAAGAAGAACATCAAAAGGGACCGTCTGATGGGTAGGATGTGGAAAGCCTTCATCATATCCTCTTACGTCGCCATCCAGTGGGAGCTTCCCATACTAGAACTGGAGTACTTTAACGAGTTTTCCTAGTTGATCAAGGCATGGACTGGTGAGAAGTCTCCAGAGGACCACGATTCAGATGAAAACACTCCACTTCCCTCTAAGTAGAAATCTTTGGATTGATTTGGGTTTGCCCGTTTGGGCATGCAGCATACAATTGCAGTATTTACTCTTTGTTTTCCTATGTTTTATAAGCACATGGATGCTTGATTTCTAATTTCATAGGTGTAAATAAATATTAGATGCTTATAACTCATTATTCTACTACTGAGCACTGATTGGGATGTGAGAATTAGTAACCATATGATTCGGAGTCAGTAGGTGGAACAGGGGGGGAAAATAGTGGAGATAGGGCTGATATTTTGTCTCGCTCTGTCCCGCCATGGTGAGAAAATTCCCGCTATAGCGGCCCCACCATGGTGGGTCATCCCTTCTCGGTAGCCCTAACAGGGTTGGTTCCCAGGAAACAATTTCATAAGAGCTCTCCCCGTTCTTAGAGTTCTTTATTGACCCAGGGTCATAATTTAGCCAGAACCAACTCCACTAGTTGAATTCGGCGGAGTCTACCCCAATATCGAACCCAAGACTATACATTCAGGAGATTTTCCCCATTATCTTGGCATAAAAAACATGCACACCTCAAAATATGCCTATTAATCACATTATGGTTCATCATCAGACCATTGTGCCCCACTAAATATGGTTATTTTCTATCCACAAGTTCATAGAGACTCAAGCAATTATACCTTTTTGTAATTTCAAGTATTTCATCAGGTGCATCTTGCACATAGACAGTTATTCAGGCAATATCAGACACAGACACATATCATATCATTCAGGCAAGTACACTTCACACGTGAGGGTATATTCAGGCAACACTATGGACATAATCACATTTCAAGCTACATCACACAAGAAAGTCAAAATTATTAACTTAAATTTCTTCATTGATGACATTAGCTAATCATCCATGCATTTGCACAAGCTCTAAGGCCAAATATAAATTGGAACCTTCTCGGTTCCAATTTTTCTTGCTTGTTTCCCTTCAGCCACGACTACGGTATCCAGTTCACTTTGTTGAGATACCAATTGAGATCCGTAGATACCAGTTGGACTCAACTACACAGCAAGCAACAAACCGCACCAAAAGAGAGAAGAAATAGAACGTGTTCCTAGAATGCTTCATAGATTCCTGAAGATTAGATGGGGATTTCAACACACCAATTAACAAAAGTATATTCCACATTTGCTCTTGTACTGGGAGACGGTAACCTGGGCTCTGATACCAATTTGTCATGACCAAATCCACGGGGTCATGCGGGCACCTACTCTAATACCTAGATAGAAGAACCCTTACTCCCTAAATGATTTCATTTTAAAATAGAAAGTTTATGAAGTTTACCGATATTGAGTTAAGACAAAACCAATATTGAATTTCGAGAATAACTAACACACCCCAGGGATCTAGTCTAAACTAGTATAAGAGTTTCTAAAGACACGTCATGTAAACAAAATAATATCATGACACATATCCAACCATAGGGAAGGACGGTAGAAGTTGTTGGAGATCATATTCATCGTCTCCTATGAAACATCACTGACCCTGCAACCAGACTATGCCAAGTGGCATAGCAAGGAAAATACCCCAGCCAACCTTTGCACCCACACTCTGGCCACCTTCTTTGTCTTAACCACAACTAAGGAACAACACAGTGTTAGCCTTCTATTTGCAACGCTACAAACACTGATTTAGATAAAGGCCTAACCTTTCTATCACACATAGAGGAGTTTCTGAAACACACATCGCCCCCAACATGGCCAACCAACTTACTACACGCCTATGATTCTCCACAAAAACAATCCAACCCTTGACCAAGTAGTATACCATAACAAGGTTCACTAACCACTCTAGAACGAACCCCCTTCCCAAGGTAGATCCTATTCATTCATCACAATTCCCACTACTCTACCTCTTACTCTCACACCTCCTCATACCTGGGATACATAACACATTTAACATCCACAATATAGCAACACAAATAACATCATCACAATATGGAAATTAGTTACATTCGAACTTTCGGTTATCTCATATCCATTCTTCACAAGATGGGCATTGCAGTGCCCTTTCGGAAGGATACTACCACTTAAGAAGGAATCCAATTTAATACTTGAGACATTTAAAAGAGATTAATGTAGGGAGTATTGTTTAAAATATAGTAGAGGGATTAGGTTCATATAAAAATAGTTAAGGATGTGCATCCTGCCCCATTAAACATTAATTTGATGTCAAATTAAAAATGCGTAGAATTTTAACTGATGGTGGAAAAATTCTTGCAAAATAATTTATACAAATAACTTACGAGATTTTCATGCATATATAATCCTCACACTTAAAAATGATATAAAAAGAATATTACCAACTTTCGAGTACCAAAATTAGTCGGTTCATGCTTCACACAAACATTCAAACAAATAGTAAATTTAGTACATTACAAGACTTGGGTTTACACACCCCAAATAGAACAAAGCATATAGTCATACTTATATTACAACCCATGGTGACATAATCAAATTAGCCTTCAAAATTTCATGTAGATGTACAACACATAGATCATGTACAAGTCCCAAGGTTTATACAAAATATAGATGCCTATATGCAAATGTGATCTTCCTTAAGACACTCAAAATCTCCATCTCCAATGGCCAACTTCATGTATCCTCCCGAACATTCCCTACGATAGAAACAACTATCGCTAAGCATATAGCTTAGTGGTGTAAAAACTATAGGTTCGGATCCCTCAGATTCACCAAGCTACCTTTCTCAAGTCATGATAAGCACAATTGAAACGTAATTAATAAATCAATTAAAAATATATAAAGAGTATCAAGTTCGATATTTAAAGACCCAAATGTCAAAAACGCTCATAGCACCATTTTCTAAGTGATTCAATACCAAGGCTGGCTCAATATATACATCATGTCGTCACACCAAGCATAAGCAGGTATCAAGAAGGGCCAACACCCTGTATAGAGAAGGTTCAAAGCCTAATAATCAAGAGAACCAAGAACCGTATTAAAAATGATTTTCTAGTTCGTACTTAAAATGGACAACTTCCATACTTAAGACGAACTAAAAATCTAGAGTCGAGATGGAAAATGATTTGAATCAAGATGCATGCCAATAGTGACAAAGTCACAGCCACAAGAAGGACAAGATGCCAACAACAGTGCCAGTTGATCAAACAATCCGTACAAGTGGGAGAGTTACGCAAGTATCTTTAATGACTTAAAGGATACCAACACGACAATGCAAAGTGACTAGAGGTAACCAAGATAAACTTTCAGATATACCAGCAGGTAACAATAGTATAAGTACAAGTTTATACACCAACCTCAGTGCTTTAGCATAGAAACAGTCCAACACAAATTCAAAAGTTTAAATCGTAGACCAACCAACGTATCAAGGTCCTCAACTTGTTCACGAGTATATACAACCTTAAAAATAAAATTAAATAACTTCTTTAATTCCTAGTAGCTCAATAATGTTGACGTAAAATAGGATTATCATCACAAGTAAGCTTAGCATGTACAAATTCAACTATGCTCCCAAGACAATAATTCTGGCCAGCCTAGTACCTCATGTCACAACTTAGATTTGAAAAGGAAAATGGCAAAACTGGACTTTATATCCTTCATGAAAGTTGTAGGTACATCTCTTTAGGTTGCAAATAATCAAGAATCACCGCAAAATACATTTTATACAAAACAATATATTCAAAGCACGAATTTCACTAGAGGAGGTGCAAAAATAAAGTCACCACAAGTGATGTTTATCACTTTACAGTTGTCCATAAAAGGTGCTACACAAAATGGATAAATATATACCTATATGTATATCCCTCAGCTCTCGTTCAAGTTATAGGTAATTCTAATTATAATATTACGTAAATACTCCAATACAATCCCTTAAATTAGATCACAATTATGTTAAGCAAGTTGCAAATTCACAAAATTTTGAGTTCCCAAATTGTGAATAAAACATATTGTAGTAATTAAGCAATGGTGTATCAACATGCCAATCTTTGTTAGTATTTAGGGGTGTTACAATTCTCTCCACCTTAAAGAAATTTTGTCTCAAAATTTACATTACACTAGTCCCGAAACAAGTGTGGATACTTGGTCCTCGTGTCTTCTTCTCTCAATCAGGTAGCTTCTTTTCCAAAATGGTTCCTCCAAAGTACCTTTACTAAGAGGATTCTCTTGTTTATAAGCTGTTTTACTTCCCGAGCTTGAATTAGGATAGGTTCTTCATTATACATCAAGTCAGGATTAACCTCAATAGATTTAACTGGAAGAGTATGAGATGGATCAGACGATATCTTCTGAGCATAGAAACATGGAAGACATTGTGGATCTTGTCTAACTCAGGTGGAAAAGCTAGTTCATAAACAAATGTTCCAACTTTTTCTAGTATCTCATAAGGTCCAATGAATCAGGGACTAAGTTTTCCTTTCTGGCCAAATGTCATAATCTTTTTCCTTGGAGACACCTTTAAGAATACTTTATCTCCAACTTCATATTCAATATCACACCTTTTAAGAACAGCGTATGACTTTTATCTATTCGAAGAAATTTTTAGATGATCCTTGATAATTCTTACCTTGTCTTATTTATGTTGCACAATTTCAGGACCAATAAGCTTTCTTTCACCAACTTCACTCCAACAAAAAGGGGTCTGGCATATTCTTTCGTATAAGGCCTCATAGGGAGGCATTCCAATACTTGATTGGTAACTATTATCGTAAGCAAATTCAATCAAGGCCAAGTGTTTTTTCCCAACTATCCTCAAACTCCATAATGTAAGCTCAAAGCATATCCTCCAAAATTTGTATCACCCTTTCCCACTGGCTATCTGTTTGAGGATGGAACGAAGTGCTAAATTTCTACTTAGTACCCAAAGCTTCTTGCAAGCTACCCCAAAATCAAGATGTAAACCTTGGGTCTCGATCTGATACAATAGACACAAGGATCCCATGTAGTCTTACAATCTCATTAATGTACAATTCGGCTAAACGCTCAAGTGAGTAATCCATTCTGATTGTTAAGAAGTGAGCACTCTTGGTAAGTCTATCCATAATCACCTATATCTCATCATGATTTCTCTGTGTGCGAGGAAGACCAGAAACAAAGTCCATAGTTATTCTCTCCCATTTCCATTCCGGAATCGATAAAGGTTACAATAACCAACTAGGACCTGATGTTCTGCCTTCACTTGTTAAAAAACCAAACATTGTGAAATGAATTCCGCAATGTCTCTCTTCATACCACTCCACCAATAATTTTCTTTGATGGTGTGGTACATCTTTGTATCCCTAGGATTTATTTTATATGGTGAAGTATATTTGTCATCATTAGGGATGCATAACCTATTTTGATTAAATAAGACACCATCCTCTGTTAATGTAACATCCGGAAAATTAATAGGTGAAACTAGAGCCTAACGTTTGAGTTATAAAATATTATGCTTAATTTGGAGTTTTAAAATAGCCCTATAATTTGACCAAGTATAAGTTCAAGAGAGGGTTCAAGGAAGGTGAAAGGCATCACTGCCCTTACAAGCACTCTTGAACTTTTCCTTAGCCATGTGGGCAAAAGGAATTGTTCAAGGGAGGCTTCAAGGAAGGTAGAAGCCTTCACTACTCTTAGAATCCCTCGTGAACTATTCCTTAGCCAAATAGGCATGAAGGCAAGTTCACTTGAGGGTTCAAGGAACGTGGACTGCTCCACTGTCCTTGGAGGCCCTCTCGTGAAAATGCCTTAGCCATTTTCTTGGCATAGAGGCAGTTCATGGAGGCTCCACGAGGTGTGAAGGCATTCACTTCCCGTGGAGTGCCTCCATGATGAATGCCTTAGTCGCATAGGGCATAGGCGAGGTTCACGTGTGGGTCCATGGCAAGTGGACAAGCGTACTGCCGTTGTAGACCCTCGTGGACATGCCTTAGCCTTAAAAAGCTAAAGGAACAAGTCCAAGGGAGTGTCAATGGCAGGTGGACCACTCCACTGGACGTAAAAGCCTCCTTGGACTTTGCCTTACTTTTTTTTAGGCAAGTCCACTTGCGCAAGGCGCAATTTTGTAATTTTGTAATTTTTTTTTTTAAGTCCAAATTAAATGGGTATATTTTATATTATTTTTAAATACATATATAAGGTATTTTTAGTCATTAAACACCCAATAAAAATCACTTTTTCAATGACCCAAATCTAAATCAAAAGTTC
Organism: Solanum verrucosum; assembly: GCF_900185275.1. Lineage (NCBI taxonomy): Eukaryota > Viridiplantae > Streptophyta > Magnoliopsida > Solanales > Solanaceae > Solanum > Solanum verrucosum. The sequence continues at coordinate 1,712,985 of NW_026019924.1, forward strand.
ATCTTCCTCACAATATTTCTCTCTCTAACAACACAAGAGAAGAAGAGTAAAATTGAAGTTTGGGATTGAAGAAATCAAGGGTTTTCATCAAATTCTTCAAGGATTCATCATCAAGGTATGGTAGTTTTCATCTTTGGGTAGATTCCACCAAAAGAGCCCCTTCAAAATATGATTTCAAAAATTTCAATTTTCCCCAATTTAAAGGGTTTTGTTCGAGCACCATAGGTTCTCTTTAAAAATGATTTCAATGGTTGAATTATTTTAGGTTATGATTGAATTGATGATTTATGGTTGAATTTTGGTGAAATTCCCTAAAGAACCCATGGATCCCCTTCATTGCTAAATTATGATCTTAATTGAATTAATTGATTTTAGAAGCATATAAATGGGTCTTGTATGAATTGATTGAATTGTGTAATTACCCATATCAAATGTAGAAATTCTAGATGTTGGGTTGAATGTGATTCATTATTCTTGATGGGTAAATTATGAGAATTTGCACATGAACATGAGAATTTTGTCTGTGCTTCAATAATTACTTTGATAATGAAGATTATATGACTATACTGCAATTGTGGTATTGATTGGAAATGTCATTCTCCCCTATACCCTTACACATTATTATGCATGAATTATTATGACTATGATGATCTTGTTGTGTTGAATGAAAGGCTATTCTCATGAAGATAGTATGAACATGATGTGAAAGGTTTCTCACATATTGATGATTCTAAGGTTGAAAGGATATTCTCACGTAATTGAATCTATGAGCTATTTTAGGAGTTTTGTTGAATGAAGGGTAAGATACTCCTTCACACATGTAAATACAACTCAAGACTAAATATGTAAATTTTGGGAAATAATGTTTAGCACCGAGTGGATAAGGAATATGAGGTAAAGGTTCTCCCATCAATGCAATAGGCCGGGTCATCTAAAGAAATCTCATGAGATGGAAGCTCCCCCGTCAATGTAATAGGTGTAGGGTTTCTAGAAGCAATCTTTCTATCCCATAACTATGTGCCCACATAGGTCTTTAGATAGTGGATCCACCTAGAAGCTAACACATGAGTTCTACCTTAGGCAAGTAGGACACATCTTTTCAGTGTGGGGGCAAAACACCGGATTCCATGTAGCTCACATGTTCTATGTTGGTTAAGGCTATATTTCTCTACATGACAAGAATATGAACATGAACTATAACGATGGCTTCTTAAGAAGTGTTACTTAGTATGAGTGGGGGTATGGGACTCCACTTATGCATTGCACAAGTAGGCTTTAAGAGTGGTTGTGGTGAGGCTCTCTTATGCTATGAAGACTTATGAATTATGCATTTATGATATGTATTGTTGCTAAGAGTGGCTTTACTTGCTAACAAATTATGAACATGAATGTCTCCTTCTCTACGAGTAGTGGCTATGGATGAGGTGAGGTATGATATGCATGATGTTGGTAGCCTAAAAGTGGTACTTAGTATTAGGTAGGTTTATGGAATCTTACCTATGAATTGCACAAGTATAGCTTTGGGTTGCTTATGAGAAGGTTTGACTTATGTTTCTTCAAAAATGTGCATAATGACTTTTAAACTTGATAAATGCATGGTTTCAACAAAATGTCCCTTTTAAGAATTTTTTAAGGATTTTTGTGCATGGCTATCATACTTAGTACATTTTTGTGCTAACCAATATTTTCTACATTTTTCTATAAGTGTAGGTTTCGGTCATTTAGTTGTCCATTTGAGTAAAGCTTGGATTGATTCTCTCCATGCTTTTGGTGAGTCCTCATGGTTCGAGGATGGAAATTGTTCATTTCTAGTTTCTTCTACATTTTCTTTTGAGACTATGTTGTAAAGGGGTGTGACCCTTATTGATATTCGATTGTATTAGATGGTTCTATTGAGACAATGTCTAGACTTCCAATTAGTTTTATGAAAAGACTTCGATTGATTTTTTTTTTTAATTTTGCATCATTTCTATTTCTTATGTTTATGATTATGTTAAGGGCTTGTATGAGACCCCTTCGGGGTCAAGTACACCATGTTACATCTAGGGGGTGACCCGGGTCATGACAAACTTAGTAAACAGAGCACAAGGTTTAGAATGATTTTAGGATAATGTCTTATGAACCACGTCTATTAGAGTCTTGTTCATGAGTGTGAAGCGTGCCACACATATGACTGAGAGGCTATAAGATGCTTAGGAAATTTCGCTTCCTTTATTAATCTTTAGTCGTGCCTTAGAGTTTAACTCTATGAAATCCTTTTCCTAACCCTTATCTTGTGTCTATAGGATATGAACACAAGAAGGGTGAACACAAGCAGGATGGAATAAGAGATTCTAAATGAGGGAGTTCCTCCCAAAGGTCCCCAAGAGCCTCAAGTTCCTCAAGGTCCTATTGATGTGGAGGCTATAACAAATGTGGAAATAAGGTCAGCTCTCCATGTATTGACCCAAGTCATGACGGCCCAAGTCAATGGGGATACTAGGACTCAAGATAGCCCCAATGTAAGTACAACCGTTTCAAGAATAAGGGATTTCACTAGAAGGAATCCTCCTATGTTCTATGGCTCCAAAGTGGAGTAGGACCCACAAGGATTTATTGATGAAGTGTATAAGGTGCTTGATGCTATGGGAGTGTCTCCACAAGAGAAGTTGGAATTAGTTGCCTACCAATTGAAGGATGTGGCTCAAGTTTGGTATGAGCAATGGAAGGGTGAGAGACCCATAGGAGCGGGCCTGGTAGATTGGGAATTGTTCAAGTCGGTATTCCTTGATAGATTCTTTCCCTTAGAGTTGAGGGAACAAAAAATGCAAGAGTTCATAAATATTAGACAAGGGGGTTTGAGTGTGAAAGAGTATGCCCTTAAGTTCACTTAATTGTCTAAGTATTCTCCAACCTTAGTAGCGGATTCGAGGGCCAAGATGAACAATTTTTTATAGGGTTATCCAACTTGGTAATCAATGAATCTCATTCGGCAATGCTCATCCCAAGTATGAATATTTCACGTCTTATGATCCATGCCAAATAAATTGAGGAACAAAAGTTCAAGCATCTGAATAGGGAAGTAAAGAGGGCTAGAACCGATGATGCGAATTTTTCCAAGGGTAAATTCGAGGGTAAGGGGCAACCAAAGTTAAAGAGAGGGTTGCCCAATGAAGGCTCCTCTAGTGCTCCAAGGGCCAACAAAGATAGGGTGTCTAACCCTAAGCCTCAAGGAGGCAATAGTGGTGGATCTTCTATGGTGAAACCTTCATGTGCTATGTACGGTAAGAAACATGAAGGTAAATATCTTGCCGGCATGTGTGTTTGCTATCGCTGTGATAAGAGTGGGCATCAATTGAAGAATTACCCAACACTTGCGACCAAAGGGAGAGAAGATAAGCAAACTCCTCCTAGTGGGTCAAATTCCAATGCTCCCAAGAAAAACCGCTTTTATGCTCTTCAATCCTGAGGTGACCAAAAGAGCTCCCTAGATGTGGTGACGGGTATGTTACAAGTCTTTTCTATTGATGTATATGAATTATTAGACCCCGGTGCCACTTTTTCAATTGTGGCACCTTTTGTGGCTATGAAATTTGAAATATTCCTCAAAGTGTTAGTAGAGCCTTTTTCGGTGTCTACCCCGGTTGGTGACTTGGTAGTGGAAAAAAAAGTCTATAGGAGTTGTCCTATTTCTTTATTTCATAAGGTTACCTTGGTGGATTTGGTGGAGTTAGACATGATAGATTTTGATGTGATTTTGGGTATGGATTGGTTGCATGTATTTCCAAATGAGTCCATTTTAGAGTGGAAAGGGGGAAATTATGTCCATAGAGGTCAATTTGTTTCTTGTATTAAATCTAGGAAAATGATCTCCAAGGGGTGCATTTACCATATTGTTAGCATTACGGATGTTGAGTGTGAAACCCTTTCCCTAGAGTCGGTTCCCATGGTGAATGAATTTTTGAAAGTCTTTCCTGATGACTTTCCCGACATTCCTCACGAACGGGAAATAGATTTTGGCATTGATCTTTCGCCGGATACACAAACTATCTCCATTCCTCCTTATAGAATGGCTCCGGCTGAATTGAAAGAGTTGAAAGAGAAACTAAAGGAGTTGTTAGACAAGGGTTTTATTCGACCAAGTATCTCCACAGGGGGTGCCCCAGTGTTGTTTGTTAGAAAAAAGGATGGGTCTCTTAGAATGTGCACCGACTATCACCAATTGCATAAGGTAACTATAAATTATAAATATCCCCTTCATAGAATCGATGACTTGTTTGATCAACTCCAAGGGTGTAACACCCCGGAAACTAGTAAGTTGATCTAGTGAGTTCTAGAGCTTTTCGTAAGAGTTTTGGAGTATTGTATCAGGGTTAAAACTCATAAAAAAGAGTTTTCATACTTAGAATAGAGGTTTAAGGGTTAGGGTGTCAAGATATGAACCCCCAAGGACAACCCAAGGGGTCATTGAGTAGGACCCTTAAAATAGACCAAAATCTGTCAAAAAATAGTTTATTCAACGGATGGGCTACCCACGATCCGTGGGTGGACCCACGCCCCGTAGGTGGGGGTCATGGTTTGAGGCTTGGCCTCCCCTATTATACCTAGATCCAGTGGTGATCCACGAGTCACCAGTATGCCCCATAGGCCCACCCACAGTCCGTGGGTGGGGGTCCATAGGTCACAACAGTTTTCAGCTTTTTAGTTTTAAGTTGCGACTAAGGGAATTAATTAAGTAATTATTTAGGGCTTAGGTAGGTCGGTTAATTAGTTAAATATCCACCTGTAAATACCTAATAAGACCCTAAAGTAATTCATTAACTCATTCATCTAAAGAACCCACTTCCTCTCAAATATTTCTCTCTCTAGAAGAAAAGAAGAAGAAGGAGAAGATGGGCAGCAACTAGGTGGAATTCTCCATTGATTCAAGCGATTTTTATGTATTTGAAAAGAGGTATGTTTATATCATTCATCAATGGGCTCTTCCCCTATAGAGCCCCCTGAGTTTTCCCCCTATTGTGAAGCCAAAAAACCCAATTCTAGTTAGGGTTGTGCTTGCATTATGGGTAGGGCTTGGGTATAATTCCAATCTAGTGGATAATACACAATTATGATTGATATAGCTTTTTTAAATGATATTATGAGGATTTCATGTGATTTATATGGTAAACCCTAATCTAAATTGATGAATGTAATATTTGTGGGTTTATGCCATTAGAGGCAAAATTGAAGGTCCAAATGTGATCTACCTAAATCAATGTCATGTATAGTAATTGATTAAAGTTAGGATCATACAATCATGAATTGAACTAGACTTTATTGAATATGAAGGATTTTGACTTGTAAAGATGAAATTGAACCTTTATGATGAATTATGACTAGAATCACCTAGTAGTAAAGAATGTAATTGAATAGCTTGTAATTTAGACATGAATGAAGTTAAGATTGAAACTAGGGCTTGCAGCCATCAATATTAGGGATTTGGGGGTGAAGCCAATATTATGTGATTTTGTTGTGTATTGCTTCTCTCTTACACACTTAGGCATAAATTTGATAGGTGGTCCAAAGGTTTCTCACATAGAAGGATTCTAGGTTACCTTAATAACCTAAAGTGAATCAAAGCATATTAGACTAGAATAGCTTGAATATGTGACATATGTTCCCTTCATGTATAGCTTGGCTTAGTAGGATAAGACCAAGGTTGATAGATTGGGATGGAGGATCTATACTCTCCTAAGGGATAGCTTGACTTGGCATTGAAAAATGCATTTCATGGTAGCATGAGTTAGGATTAGTCATGGTAGTCTAGGATTGAGGATTTATACTCTCCTAAGGGTAGCTTGAACTAGCATTGTTAGGATGCTTTCATGGTAGCATGACTTGGTTTGGCCAAGACCATTTCATGGTAGCTTTAGGATTGAAGATTTATACTCTCCTAAGGGTTGCTTTAGGATTGAGGATCCATACTCTCCGAAGGGTATCTTGAATTTGTATTGTAAGATGCACTTCAAGGGTAGCTTGAGTTAGGTTAGCCATGGTATCTTGGGATGGAGGACTCATACTCTCCTAAGGATAGATTAGGATTGAGAATCATACTCTCCTAAGGTTAGCTTGAATTTGTATCATAGTATACTTGTAAGGGTCGCATGACATAGTTGGTCTAGGACTATTTCATGGTAGCTAGGATAGGACACTTGTAACTTTCCTAGAATAGCTTGGACTTGCATGGTAGTGTGTCTTCTAAGGTAGATAGCTTTAATAAACCTAATTATGTTAGTAAGATGATAGCATGGTCTAGCCTATTAGAGGATTATTCCTTGGTAGCCTTGAATTGAGGCAAATAGAATAGAGGGACTAGTCCCCACCTAGTGAACATTCATGATAGTCTAAAGGGGTACTTAGTGTGGGTAGTAGTATGGGATGCTATCCATACATTGCACAAGTATAACTTAAGGGTAGGTATGAAGGGTTCCCACACATAGTATATACTTATCATGGGTTGTTGCTATAGTTGCATTCCAAGATATGATTGACTAAAGGTGATAGTTCCCTTGTCTACATATAGTAAGTCAATAGTAAGACCAATGGAGGGTGAATACGACTAGGATGAATTCAAGGTTATGCTTAGTGTGAAGGGTAGTATGGGATGCATTTCATGTATTGAACAAGTGTTCTTTGAGGTTACTTATGAGTATGGTACCCCTATGGTAGAGAAGTTTAAAGGTTGACCCTGTACATAGACTATGATTAAGATGATCAAAAAGGGATACTTTGCTTGGGTGGTATTATGGGGTACTATTCATGCTTTGCAAATGTATACTTTTGAGGTATTATGGGGTACTATTCATGCTTTGCAAATGTATATGATTATGACTTATCTCCGATGCTCATTAACTATGCCTTATGTTCATTTATGTTTATATGATGCTTATGTTGGAGATCATGCTATGACTATGATGCTTATGGTATGACTATGTTATTATCTCTTATGCTTGTGTCTCATGTTGACTAACCATTTGAGATGTTTTTATGATGTTGTGCTAGCTTTCATACTTGGTACATTTTGTACTAACGCATATTGCCCACATTCTAATCAAATGTAGGGTTTTGGAAATTGAGTTTCTTGAAGGCTAGGTTTCCAAGAAGCAACAAGAGTTGAAGAGTTTGGTGAGTCCTCATAGCTTCAAGGACAAACCCATTATGTTATATTTATGTCATTTCTCTATGTTTTAGACTTTTATATGGGCAGTGTTGCAAGAGTTTTATCCAAGAGTTAAATAGATGGTTTGAGACAAAGTTGTAGTAAAGACTTCCGCTTGCTTAAGAAAATGTTTTCAATTGTATGGTTTTAAAGAAGTTTTAAATTTTCCATACTTTTCTATCATCTTATGTTATGATTATGCTAAGGGCATGTATCAGAACCGTTCAGGGTCAAGTACGCCATGTTACATCTAAGGTGTACCCCTAGGTCATGACACACTTGGTAATTAGAGCACAAGGTTTAGAATGGTTCTAGGATTTTCTAAAACCACATCTAGTAGAGTCTTGTCCATAAATGTGAATTGCGCCACATTTATGAATAAGAGGCTATTGGATACTTAGGAAATCTCACTTATTCATTCTCTAAGTCGTGCTATAGAGTTTAGATCTAGTAGGTCTTTCTCCTAACCTTTGTCCTATGGTTTTTCAGGTTATGGCTAATACTAGGGCTAATGCTAGGAGGGATGAGGAAGATAATGGAGAACAAGAGGTTCCTCCACAAGTTCAAAACCAAGCTCCTCCTCAAGCTCCAAATGACCCTCTGATTGAGAATGTCACTCTTGCGGAGTTTAGGGCTTCAATGCAATTGTTGGCTCAAGCCTTGATGGGGCAAGCCAATAGAGAGGTGGTGACTCCGGTAAACCCTATAAGGGGGATGGGTGTTTCTAGGGTAAGGGAGTTTATGAGGATGAACCCTCCGGAGTTTAGTGGCTCCAAGGTGGAAAAAGATCCAAATGGGTTCATAGAAGAGGTTTATAAGACACTTGATATCATTGTTGTGACTTCTATAGAGAAAGTGAAACTAGCTGCTTATTAATTGAAAGATGCTTCCCAAATTTGGTATGAGCAATGGAAAGATAGTAGGCCGATAGAGGCGGGTCCCATAGATTGGGAGATGTTTAAGGAGGAATTTCTAAATTAGTTCTTTCCCCGGGAGTTGAGGGAGGCCAATTTGGAATAGTTCATCAACCTTAGGCAAGGTAGTATGAGTGATAAGGAGTATGCCTTGAAGTTCACTCTTTTGTCTCGTAGGTGCTGCGAGGTTTTGTTTAATTAGACTTAAGTGAGGAGTTGAGGGTTCAGTTTAGTAGTTATTTTAGGGGTTACGAGGGGAGATTAGTTAGTTAATGATTGATCTTGACTTGTAAAGATAGAATTGAACCTTTATGATCAATTGAGACTTGAATCACCTAGTAATGAAAGATGTGATCAAATCACCTTGAAATCTAGGTATTAAGAAGAGATTAAGAAAGAAACCTTGAGAGTAGGGTTTGTGATCATGATAGTTAGGGATTTAAGTTGAAGCTAATGAGCTTAACTATTGATGTAAAGGCTTTGAGAGTAAATTATAAAAGAGAATAGAAGCCTAATAGGTTGGATTATGGTGAAAGGCCTATACTCACCTAACCTACCTTATGAATGTTTGATAGATGAAAGTGATAGAATCACTTGAACATGGATTGATTGTCAAGGACATCCTTCCATGAGAGTGAGTGTTAAGCAAGGATTAACAAGTAAACCTTGAGGTGTATGCTTGGCCTCAAGTGGATATTAGAGATGAGATGGAGTGTCACACAAGATAGGGTCCGGACTTCAAGAAGAAATGAGAGCCACACCTAGTTGATGTGAGGACTGTCCTAGTTAAAGGGGACCTCTTACGTTATAGAGTGTGGGTTTTCCCAATGTTAGGTCTCATGAGATGAGAGCCTTCACATAGCCGAGTTAAGGTTATTAGTAGCAATTTCCATATCCTATGAACTAACACATGCTTGAGAAGCATCTCATAGTGTTCTAAATCATAGTTGAAGTAAGACTTATTTAATGAAGTACCTCATAGTTTTCAATAGTATAAGTGGACTTAGACATGCTTAAGGTAGTATCTCATAGGGTTCATGTGAAGAGTTAACTTATACATACTAAAGGAAGTATCTCATAGGGTTCAACATAATAATGAACTAAGATGTGCTTAAGAGAGTACCTCATAGTGTTTTAAAATTGAAATAGAGGAACTAGGTTCCAAACAAAGAAGTGTTAGCATGAGCACCTAAAGGTAGTACTTAGCATGTATAGTATTATGGGGTGCTATGCATGCATTGCTCAAGTATGACTTAGGGTCACTAAAGAAAAGTCTTGAGATAGGATTGTGCAAGAGTTGCCTTTCCTAGTTATAATTGACTAAAGGATAGAGATTCCCTTAGTTATGAGAGTTAAGCTAATAATGAGGCCAAAGTAGAGTGAATTTGTCTAGGATGACTTCAAAGTTGTTCTTAGTGTGAAGGGTAGTATGGGATGCCTTTAATGCATTGCACAAGTGTTTCTTGGGTTTACTTAGAAGTATGGTACCCTTATGGCATAGAGAAGCTTAAGAGTAGACATTGTACATATATTATAATTAGGATGACATGAAGACCTAAGTCTTGAGTGTGAAGGTGGACTATGCCAAAGAATGACCATAGAGAGGTACTTAGCATGGATGGTAGTATGAGATGTTATCCTTGCATTGCACAAGTATACCTGGAGGTGGCTTGTGAAGTAGTTCTCTTGTAACATGAAGGACTTAAGGTTGAAGTATGTAACCATGGAAGTCTTAGTAAAGACTATGCCATGAACATGATGTATCACCAATGGTCATTAAATATATCTTATATTGACTTGTGTTTATATGATGCTTGTGTTGGTGATTTTTCTATGGCTATATTGATTGTGTTATGACCATGTTATTATCTATTATATTTATGTCTTATGTTGACTAACTATTTGAGATGCTTTGATGATGTGGTGCTATATTTCATACTTGGTACATTTTGTACTAACGCATATTGCCTACATTCTGATCAAATGTAGGGTTTGGAGGCTTGAGTTGCTTGGAAGATAGGTTTCTAGAGGTTGCAAGGAGTTGAAGATCTTAGTGAGTCCTCATAACTTCGAGGACAACAACCACATTACCTTTATGTCTTTAGTTTCATGTTTTTAGACTTTGTATGGGCTGCGTCCGAAAGACTTTTATTCATGAGTTTTAATAGATGGTTTGAGACAAAGGTTTTAGTAAGACTTCCGCTTGCTTTATGGAAAATGACTTTGATTGTAAAAGTTTTGAATTCTCCTATATTTTTCTATCATCTTATGGTAAGAATGTGCTAAGGGCTGGTATGCGACCCCTTCGGGGTCAATTACGCCATCTTATGTCTAGGGGGTACCCCTGGGTGGTGACAAACTTGGTATCAGAGCATAAGATTTTGTGATAAATTTTAGGATGTCTCAAACCACGTCTAAGTAGAAGTCTTATTCATAGGTGTGAGTTGCGACACATTTATGAATAGGAGGCTATTGGATGCTTATGAAAAGTTTCACTTCTTCATTCTCTTAGTCGTGCCATAGAGTTTGGCTTTTGTAGGCCTTCTTCTAATGTTTGCCTTTGATTTTCCAGGTTATGGCAAATACTAGGGCTAAGGCTAGGAGAGAAGGAGAAGACAATGGGGATCAAGAGGTTCCTCCCCAAGTTCCACATCAAGCTCCTCCTCAAGTTCCAAATGACCCTCCAATTGGGAATGCCACTTTTGAAGAATTTAGGACTTCTATGCAACTATTGGCTCAAGCCTTGACGACACAAGCCAATAGATAAGTAGTGGCTCCGTCAAACCCTATACGAGGAATGGGTGCTTTTAGGGTGAGAGAGTTTTGGAGAATGAAATCTCTGGAGTTCTATGGCTCCAAAGTGGCAGAAGATCTAAATGGGTTGATAGAGGAGGTTTATAAGGTGCTTGCAATCATGGGGGTGTCTTCTATTGAGAAAGAGGAACTAGCCGCTTGAAGGACGTTGCCCAAATTTGGCAAGAGCAATGGAAAGATAGTAGGTCGATATGAACCGGCCCTATAGAGTGGGAAGCTTTTAAGTCGGCATTTCTAGATAGGTTCTTCCCCCGAGAGTTGAGGGAAGCCAAAGTTGGAGAATTCATCAACCTTAAAGCAAGGTGATATGAGTGTTGAAGAATACTCTTTGAAATTCACTCTTTTGTCTAAGTATGCTCCATCTATGGTAGCAAGCCCTAGGGATATGATGAATAGGTTTGTGATGGGAGTGTCTAAGCTAGTGTCAAAGGAATGCCGCACGGCAATGCTCCATGATGATATGGACATCTCACGCCTTATGGTATATGCTCAACAAATGGAGAGGGATAAACTTCAAGAGGAAAAAATTAGGGAGAAAAAGAGGTCTAGGATGGATAATGATAAGTCTTTCCATGATGGATCCGATGGACATGCTCGTTCTAGGAATCGACAAAAGTATTCTGGCCAAGATTCTTTCAACACTTCTAGGTTCGACGAAGAGAAGGGTAGTGGGTCTCCATTTCCCAAATCTACTTGCTCCAAGGGTGGGAGGAGTCATTATGGTAAGTGCCTAGCTGGCATGGATGTTTGCTATGGGTGTGAGAATGATGGGCACAAAATGAGAGATTGCCCGGTTCTTTAGGCTAAGGGAAGGGAGGATAATAAAGTTGCCTCTAGTGACCCGAAAGAGAGTACTCAAAAGAAGAATAGGATTTATGCTCTCCAATCTAGAGAAGATCAAGAGTGATCTCCTCATCTCCCTTTCCGATATGTGTTTCATGCTTTAGTAAAATTTTCAGATTTCTTGTCTTCTATGACTTGTTATGTTGGATTTTGAAGTCATTTTAGCATATTCGATGTTTAGAAAAGTTGGTGTAGGCGTGCTCCCAAGTGGGCGATAGTGTGCCTATCTAGTAGGGTTGTTGTGTTGCCATGATTTCCTTATATGCCTGTTCATGAACTTTGCCTAGGTCTTGTTAGAAATGGCTTTTATGCATTGTTTCCTCATGTTGTAATGCAAATGAATAAGACTTGCATATAGACTTCATGTATTGATTATGAGCATGCCTTAGTGGGTGGAGTTGGAGGGTTTCTCCTTGAATAGATGCTTTTATGAGAAGTTGCATTTTAGGCTCCATGAGTGTGTGATGAGCATGTTTTAGCTAGGAGATGTTAGTTCCTCCTTGAAAATGAGTAGATATAGGATTTGTGCATTTTGGGTTGGTAGAAGTAGTTCCTACTCCCTTGTGTTGCATTGTATGTGTTTAGCTTGGGATTGAAGTTTCTTCATTGATAATGTGCATTAGATTTAGTACATGCATAATGGGATGCTAAGTTAGAATTTAGACTATAAGAAGTGTTTAAAGTGTCATTCGAGGACGAATGTTCCCAAGTGGGGATAATGTAACACCCCATATTTTAGTGAGTTGAACTAGTGTGTTGTAGACTCTTGTGGTGGAGTTTTGGAGTGTCGTATGAGGGTTACATTGAAGATAAATGACTCCCATGCTTAGAATGACATGTTTAGGGGTTAAACGTCCGGGTACGACTCCCCAAGGACCACCCAAGGGGTCCTTGAGGAGGACCCCAACACTGCCCAAAAGGCTGTCAAAAATAGCTTGATTCACGACCCCTATTGACGCCCCTTAGATCAGCCTGTGCCACATAGGTCATGGTCATAGGTCAGGGCCTGCAACACCCTGAAAAATATGAGTCTCTGACCCAAACTACGAGACCAAACCACGTCCAGTAGACCCATCCACGGTCTGTGGATGGGTCTCATAGGTGCTGCCAGTTTTTGTTAAATTAGTTTTAAGTGAGGAGTTGAGGGTTAGTTTAGTAATTATTTTAGGGGTTAGGAGGGGCGATTAGTTAGTTAATCAACCTCCTATAAATATTTAATTGAAACGACCCCAAAAATGCCCGAAAATGTGCTTCGGAAACACCTATAATTGTAATTTCCATATATCTCAAAATCCGTGCATGATTTCGGAAATCCGACTTCATATTCTTGTTTAGGGGGTCAAATTGAGTGGGGAATGGGTCTAACCCAAATTTTAGAGCAACCGTATCAAAATTCGAAAATCGCAAAAAATGCGATTTTGAGGGTCAACTTTAAAGGGGCATATCTCTCAGCACACAAGGAAATGGAAGGAGCTCAAACTATCAAAATTAAAGCTCTGTGAGTTAGCTTTCCAACGCAATTTGTTTCACCTCATTCCGAGTTAGGATGAAGGAGTTATGACCATTTTCGTAAAACCTGTCCGGCAGAAAATGCAAATTCCAGTAGCCGAAAACACTGTTCACCCGCCTCAATTTTTTTTTCTAAGTGTTGGGACGTTTTTATAAAAAGGGGACATATCCATACTTAGTCATTTAACTTCAAAACATCCAAAAACTCTCTCTAAACCCTCTCCAAAAATTCCACCAAGATCATCAACCAAATTCAAGGATCCCAAGCTTTAATTCCGGATTCAAGATTCAATCTCAAGCAATTCTCCATTCCAATCTTCATCAAGAATTCTCCAAAGTTGAGGTATGTGGGTTGATTGTGGAAACCTTCCTTTCCACAAGTCCAACCATTTATCCTCTATTTTACTTCAAGTTTATGGGTCCTTATGATCATTTATGAACTCTTGAATTATGGAATTATTACTACACATCCTATTATGGTCTATTTTTGTATATTATCATGAAATGGAATGATTATATGATGTTTATGGTTTTCATGCCTCAATGATCAAATTATGAAGGTTGTTATATATGTATATATATATGTATGTTGTTGGTGGGCTGTTTTATATGGATTTTGAAATTGGTTGGACTTAGTACTCTTGAAACACATGATTTTATTTACATGAACAAGTAGCCCACCATATGTTTGATAAAATGTCATTTATAGAATTCTTATGAAATGGAAGGTCCAATGTACGTCCCATGAGTCGGATGATTATATAAGTATTGAAATGATGATGAAATGGATACATGTATATGATTTTCTCTATATAGTGTGTGAGTCGATCAAGCCTAGCTCGGGGGGTTGTAGGCCCGGGTAACCGTATCAAGGGGTTGGTACCTTGATTGCCTAGTACGGGGGGTAGTAGGCCCGTATAACCGTATCGAGGGGTTTGTACCTTGGTTGCCTAGTACGGGGGGTAGTAGGCCCGTATAACCGTATCGAGGGGTTTGTACCTTGGTTGCCTAGTACGGGGGGTAGTAGGCCCGTATAACCGTATCGAGGGGTTTGTACCTTGGTTGCCTAGTACGGGGGATAGTAGGCCCGTATAACCATATTGAGGGGTTTGTACCTCTTTCGCCTCTCCAAGGGGGTGGTAGGCCTTGGAAATACTATATTGATGGTCACTCACTACACATATACTATGTCCTACTAAATATGATTTTTATATAAGCATCATTATACATATCATCTCATTAATATGCTATCTATCGGGTACGATTATGCATTTTGCCTATGATGTCCATCCCTTGTTGCATTGCATTGCATCCCATATACTTAGTACATTCAAACGTACTAACGCATACTCTATGCCTACATGATGTCACCATGTAGGGACCGGAGCACCGCTTGACCCTCGTCCTCCGCGTGGCTAATACGATTTTCTATCAAGGTTATTGGTGAGTCCTCCATTCCGGGGACGTTGCTTATGATCTTTTGCTATGTATAAGACTTTTCCTTTTAGTTATGTTTTGACTATGAGGGTGAGCCCAGTTGTTTGTCTTGGCCCCCGCTAAAGTACCTATGTTTAGAGGTGGTGTTGGACAAGTTGTGTATTATGTTTGAGCTTGATTCATCTATGGTATTTATGTATCATTTCTTCTCTTTTTTTTTTCTTGCTCCCTTAGTCCCGATTTCCCCCTTGATTATGCTTATCGCTTATGGTCATTTTAATTGCTTCCGCGACCAATGATGTGTAAGATACGCTATGAGGCTTGTTTGGGGTTCCTTCGGGTTCCCCATTCGCCGGTCACGTCTAGGCCCTAGGCTTGGGTCGTGACATTAATAGACCTAAACTAATTACTATAACTCATTCATCTTAGAACCCCCCAAACTACTCTCAAGAAATTCTCTCTCTAGAAGGAAGGAAGAAGAAGAAAAATAGGGGCAGCATCTAGGTCGATTCTCCATTGATTTCAAGATTTGTTTAGGGAATTGATTGAAGGTATGTGAATCTTAATCATCCATGGGTTCTTCCAGCCATGGAACCCCCATAGTTTGCCCCACTTGTGAAATCAAAAACCCCATTCAAGTTAGGGTTGTGCTTACATTGTGGGTAGGGCTTGGGTGTGATTCCAATCTAGTGGATATCACCCAATTATGATTGATTTAGCTTTGATTATTGATAATGTGATTATTTCATGTGTTTCTATGGTTAACCCTAATCTAAATTGATGAATGTGATCTTTGTGGGTTTATGCCATTAGAGGCACAGTTGAAGGTTCATATGTGATCTTACTAATTCAATGTTATGTGTAGTAATTGATCAAAGTTAGGATCATATAATCATGAATTGAACTAGACTCTATTGTATATGATTGATCTTGACTTGTAAAGCTAGAATTGAACCTTTATGATCAATTGAGACTTGAATCACCTAGTAATGAAAGATGTGATCAAATCACCTTGAAATCTAGGTATAAAGAAGAGATTAAGAAAGATACCTTGAGAGTAAGGTCTGTGATCATGATAGTTAGGGCTTTAGGTTGAAGCTAATGTGATTAACTATTGATGTAAAGGCTTTGAGAGTAAAGTATAAAAGAGAATAGAAATCTAATAGGTTGGATTATGGTGAAAGGCCAATACTCACCTAACCTACCTTATGAATGCTTGATAGATGAAAGTGATAGAATCACTTGAACATGGATTGATTGTCAAGGACATCCTTCCATGAGAGTGAGTGTTAATCAAGGCTTAACAAGTAAACCTTGAGGTGTATGCTTGGCCTCAAGTGGATATTGAAGATGATATGGAGTGTCACACAAGATAGGATCCAGACTCCATGAAGAAAGGAGAGTCATACCTAGTTGATGTGAGGACTATCAAAGTTAAAGGGGGAACTCTTACGTAGTAGAGTGTGGGTTTTCCCAAAGTTAGGTCTCATGAGATGGGAACCTTCACATAGTTAAGTTAAGGTTCTTAGGAGCAATCTTTATATCCTATGAACTAAGACATGCTTGAGAAACATCCATAGTGTTCTAAAGCATAATTGAACTAAGACTTACTTAATGAAGTACCTCATAGTGTTCAACTATATAAGTTGACTTAGGCATGCTTAAGGTAGTATCTCATAGGGTCCATGTGAAGAGTGAACTTAGACACGCTAAAGGAAGTATCTTTTAGGGTTCAACCTAATAATGAACTAAGATGTGCTTAAGAGAGTACCTCATAGTGTTCTAAAGTTGAAGAAAGGAACTACGTTCCAAACCAAGAAGTGTTAGCATAAGGACCTAAAGGTAGTACTTAGCATGTATAGTATTATTGGGTGCTATGCATGCATTGCACAGTTATGACTTAGGGTCAGTAAGGAGAAGTCTTGAGATAGGATTGTGCTAGAGTTGCCTTTCCTAGTTATAATTGACTAAAGGTGAGAGATTCCCTTAGTTATGAGAGTTAAGCTAATAATGAGGCCAAAGTAGAGTGATTATGACTAGGATGACTTCAAGGCTATGCTTAGTGTGAAGGGTAGTATGGGATGCCTTTCATGCATTGCACAAGTGTGTCTAGGGGTTAATTAGAAGTATGGTACCCTTATGGCATAGAGAGGTTTAAGAGTTGACCTTGTATATAGATTATAATTAAGATGACATGAAGACCTAAGTCTTGAGTGTGAAGGTGGACTATGCCAAAGAATGACCAAAGAAAGGTACTTAGCTTGGATGGTAGTATGGGATGCTATCCTTGCAGTGCACAAGTATACTTGGAGGTGGCTTGTGAAGTAGTTCTCTTGTAACATGAACAACTTAAGGTTGAAGTATGTAACCATGGAAGTCTAAGTAAAGATTATGCCATGAACATGATGTATCACCAATTCTCATTAAATATATCTTATGTTGACATGTGTTTATATGATGCTTGTGTTTATGATTATTCTATTGCTATATTGATTGTGTTATGACCATGTTATTATCTTTTATGCTTATGTCTTATGTTGACTAAATATTTGAGATGATCTTATGATGTTGTGCTAGCTTTCATACTCGGTACATTTTGTACTAACGCATATTGCCTACATTCTTATCAAATGTATGGTTTGGAGGCTTGAGTTGCTTGGAAGATAGGTTTCTAGAGGGTGCAAGTAGTTGAAAATCTTGGTGAGTCCTCATAGCTTCGAGGATAACAACCACATTAACTTTATGCATTTATTTTTATGTTTTTAGACTTTGTATGGGCTGCGTCCCAAAGACTTTTATTCATGAGTTTTAATAAATGGTTTGAGACAAAGGTTTTAGTAAGCCTTCCTCTTGCTTTATGGAAAATGACTTCAATTGTAAAAGTTTTGAATTATTCCATATTTTTCTATTATCTTATGTTAAGAATGTGCTACGGGATTGTATGCAACCCCTTTGGGGTCAACTACGCCATGTTACGTCTAGGGGTTACCCTTGCGTCATGACACTTTCATGCTTTAGTAAATTTCCAGATTTCTTGTCTTTTGTGACTTGTTATGTTGGAATTTGAAGTTGTTTTTAGCATATATGATGTTTAGAAAAGCCTGTGTGGGCTTACTCCCAAGGGGGAGATAGTGTGCCTACCTAGTAGAATTATTGTGTGCTTTATGTGTTGCCATGATTACCTTATATGCATGTTCATGAAAATGCTTAGGTCTTGTTAGAAATGACTTATTTGCATTGTTTCCTCATGTTAGAGTGCATTTGAGTAGGATTTGCCTATAGACTTCATTAGTTGATTATGGGCATGCCTTAGTTTTTGAAGATGAAAGGTTCCTCCTTGAATGAATGCTTTATGAGAAGAAATTTGCATTTACACTCCATGAGTGTGTTTCGAGCATGTTTTAGCTATGAGATGTTAGTTCCTCCTTGTATATGAGTAGATTTAGAGTTTCACGCATTTTGGGTTGGTGGAAGTAGTCTCTTCTCCCTTGTGATGCATTGAATGTGTTTAGCTTGGAATTAAAGTTTTCTTCCTTGGTTGTGTGCATTTGGGTGTAGTGCATTCATGATGAGCTTCTAGTCTAGAGTTGTGACTTTAAGAAGTGTTTAGAATCGTCATTCGAGGACGAATGATCCCAAGCTGGAGATATTGTAACACCCCGGAAACTAGTAAGTTGATCTAATGAGTTCTAGAGCTTTTCGTAAGAGATTTGGAGTGTTGTATGAGGGTTAAAACTCATAAAAGAGTTCCCATACTTAGAATGAAGGCTTAAGGGTTAAGGCGTCAAGGTACGATCCCCCAAGGAACACCCAAGGGGTCCTTGAGGAGGACCCTTAAACCAGCCCATAAGCTGTCAAAAAATAGTTTGGTCCACGTTTGGGCACCCACGATCCGTGGGTGGACCCACACCCCGTAGGTGGTGGTCGTGGGTTAAGGTTTGGCCTCCCCTGTTCCACCTAGCTCCAGTGATGATCCACGAGTCACCAGTACCCCTTGTAGACCCACCCACGGTCCGTGGGTGGGGGTCCGTAGGTCACAACAGTTTTCAGCTTTTTAGTTTTAAGGTGGGACTTAGGGAATTAATTAAGTAATTAGTTAGGGCTTAGGGAGGTCGTTTAATTAGTTAAATAGCCACCTACAAATATCTAATAAGACCATAAACTAAGTCATTAACTCATTTATCTAAAGAACCCACATCCTCTCAAATATTTCTCTCTCTAGAAACAAAGAATAAGAAGGAGAAGAGGGGCAGCTACTAGCTCGAATTAACCATTGATTCAAGCTTTGTTTAGGGATTTGACAAGAGGTATGTTTAGCTTATTCATCTATAAGTTCTTCCCCTATAGAGCCCCTTTAGTTTTCCCCCTATTGTGAAGTCAAAAAACCCAATTCTAGCTAGTGTTATGCTTGCATTGTGGGTAAGGCTTGGGTATGATTCCAATATAGTGGATAATACCAAATTATGATTGATTTAGCTTTTTTAGTGATATTATGAGGATTTCATGTGATTTTTATGGTAAACCCTAATATAAATTGATGAATGTGATGTTTGTGGGTTTATGCCATTCGAGGCAAAATTGAAGGTCCGGGGGTGATCTTCCTAAATCAATGTCATGTATAGTAATTGATCAAAGTTAGGATCATCTAATCAGGAATTGAACTAGACTTTATTGAGTATGAAGTTTTTTACCTATAAAGATGAAATTGAACCTCTATGATGAATTATGACTATAATCACCTATTAGTAAAGAATGTGATTGAATAGCTTGTAATTTAGACAAGAATGAAGTTAAGCGTGAACGTAGGGCTTGTAGCCATCAATGCTACGGCTTTGGGGGTGTAGCCAATATTATGTGATTTTGTTCTGTATTGCTTCTCTCTTACACACTTAGGCATGAATTTGCTAGGACAACCAAAGGTTCTCTCACATAGAAGAATTCTAGGTTGGATTAATAACCTAAAGTGAATCAAAGCATGTTAGACTATAATAGCTTGAAGTTGTGACATATGTTCCCTTCATGTATAGCTTTGCTTAGTAGGATAAGAGCAAGGTTGATAGCTTGGGATGGAGGATCTATACTGTCCTAAGGGATAGCTTGACTTGTCATTGAAAAATACAATTCATGGTAGCATGAGTTAGGAGTAGTCATGGTAGCCTAGGATTGAGGATTTATACTCTCCTAAACGTAGCTTGAATTAGCACTATTAGGATTACTTCATGGTAGCATGACTTGGTTTGGCCAAGACCATTTCATGGTAGATTTAAGATTGAGGACTTAT
Source organism: Solanum verrucosum (assembly GCF_900185275.1). Lineage (NCBI taxonomy): Eukaryota > Viridiplantae > Streptophyta > Magnoliopsida > Solanales > Solanaceae > Solanum > Solanum verrucosum. Next base: position 1,732,963 of record NW_026019924.1, read on the forward strand.
GATCTCCTAAGGGTAATGTTGGAATTGAGGATCCATAATCTCCTAAGGGTAGCTTGACTTTGCATTGTAAGATGCACTCCAAGGGTAGCTTGAGTTAGGTTAGTCATGGTATCTTGGGATGGAGGACTTATACTCTCATAAGGATAGCTTAGGATTGAGAATCATACTCTCCTAGGGTTAGCTTGCATTTGTATCATAGTATACTTGTAACTGTAGCATGACTTAGTTGGTCTAGGACTATTTCATGGTAGATAGGATAGGACACTTGTACCTTTCCTAGAATAACTTGGACTTGCATGGTAGTGTGTCTTCCAAGGTTGATAGCTTAGCTTAACCTACTTATGTTAGTAAGATGATAGCATGGTCTAGCCTATTAGGGGGTTATTCCTTGGTAGCCTTGAATAGAGGCAAATAGAATAGAGGGACTAGTCCCCAACTAGTGAACATTCATTATAGTCAAAAGGGGTACTTAGTGTGGGTAGTAGTATGGGATGCTATCCATACATTGCACAAGTATGACTTAAATATAGGTATGAAAGGTTCCCACACATAATATAGATTTAGCTTCGGTTGTTGTTATAGTTGTCTTCCAAGATATGATTGACTAAAGGTGATAGTTCCCTTGTCTACATATTGTAAGCCCATAGTTAGACCAATGGAGGGTGAATATGACTAGGATGATTTCAAGGTTATTCTTAGTGTGAAGGGTAGTATGGGCTTCCTTTCATGCATTGCACAAGTGTGCTTTGAGGTTACTTAGGAGTATGGTACCCTTATGGGATGCTATTCATGTTTTGCACACATGTATACTTTTGAGGTTACTTGAGAATGGTGCTATTATGGTATAGATGACTAAGATTCAATTATGTTTATATGATTATGACCTATCTCCTATGCTCATTAACTATGTCTTATGTTGATTTATGTTTATATGATGCTTATGTTTGAGGTAATGTTATGACTATGATGATTATGCTATGACTATGTTATTATCTCTTATGATTATGTCTCATGTTGACTAACAATTTTGAGATGTTTTATGATGTTGTGCTAGCTTTCATACTTGGAACATTTTGTACTAACGCATATTGCCTACATTCTAATCAAATGTTGGGTTTTGGAGATTGAGTTCCTTAAAGGCTAGGTTTCCAAGAAGCAAGAAAAGTTGAAGAGTTTCGTGAGTCCTCATAGCTTCGAGGACAAACCCATATGTTCCATTTATGTCCTTTCTTATGTTTTAGACTTTTATATGGGCTACATCCCAAGACTTTTATCCAACATTTAAATAGATGGTTTGAGACAAAGTTGTAGTAACGACTTCCGCTTGCTTCTGAAAATGTTTTTGATTGTATGGTTTTAAAGAAGTTTCAAATTTTCCATACTTTTCTATGATCTTATGTTATGATTATGCTAAGGGCTTGTATGAGACCCCTTCGGGGTTAAGTATGCCATGTTACATCTTGGGGGTACCATTGGGTCATGACAAAGGGGCTAGCTACTTTTCAAAGATTGACCTTTGTTTGGGTTACCATCAACTAAGGGTAAGAAGGGTTGATATAGCAAAGACGGCTCTGTGAACTAGGTATGGGCACTTTGAATTCCTTGTGATGTCATTTGGCTTAACTAATACCCCGACGACATTCATGGACCTAATGAATAGGGTGTTTAGGCAATACCTTGATACGTTTGTGATCGTTTTTATTGATGATATTTTGATCTATTCAAGGAATAAGGGTGAACATATGAATCATTTGAGGATTGTATTACAAGTCCTTAAAGACCACCAATTGTATGCGAAGTATAGCAACTGTGAGTTTTGGCTAAGGTCCGTAGCTTTCCTTGGTCATATTTTGTCGAGCAAGGGTATTGATGTAGATCCTAAGAAGACGGATGCGGTCAAGATTTGGCCTAGATCTCTAACTCCTATAGATATTAGAAGCTTTTTGGGTTTGTCCGGTTACTATAAGAGGTTTGTTGAGGGTTTTTCCTCCATTGCTTCTCTGTTGACGACTTTGACTCAAAAGAAAGCTAAGTTTGCGTGGTCGGAGGCTTGTGAGAAAAGCTTCCAAGAGTTAAAAGATATGCCTACTTCCGCTCTGGTGTTGGCCTTACCGGAGGGTACCAATAGGTTTGTTGTATATTGTGATGCCTCGAGAGTGGGGCTAGGATTTATACTCATGCAACATGGTAAGGTGATTGCCTATGCTTCAAGGCAACTTAACATTCATGAGAAGAATTATCCGACCCATGATCTTGGATTAGTGGCGGTGGTATTTGCCTTGAAAATATGGAGACACTATCTATAGGGGGTGCATGTTGATGTGTTCACCGATCACAAGAGTCTTCAATATGTATTTAGTCAAAAGGACTTGAATCTACGACAAAGAAGGTGGTTAGAACTTTTAAAGGATTATGACATGAGTGTCCTTTACCACCACGGCAAGGCTAATGTAGTGGTGGATGCCCTTAGTATATTGTACATGGGTAGTGTGGCTCATGTAGAGGATGAAAAGAAAGAATTGGTTCGTGATGTGCATAGATTTTCCCGCCTAGGTGTTCAATTAGTGGATTCCACCAAGGGTGGTGTCATGCTCCATAATGGTTCTGAATCATCCTTTGTAATGGACGTGAAGTTTAAGCAAGACCTTGATCATATATTATTTGAGTTGAGAGAGTTGGTACTCAAGAAGTCCAATGAGGCTTTCTTCCAAGAGGGAGATGGGGTGCTTAGGTACCAAGGTCGATTATGTGTTCTGGATGTTGATGGCTTGAGAGAGCAAATTCTAGAAGAGGCTCATAGTTCTAGGTATTCTATTCATCCGGGATCTACCAAGATGTACCGTGATCTATGGGAAGTCTATTGGTGGAATTGTATGAAGAATGATATAGCGGGTTTTATGGCTAAATGTCCGAATTGTGAACAAGTTAAAGCCGAACATCAAAGACCCGGATGTTTGTCCCAAGATATAGATATCCCCACTTGGAAGTGGGAGGATGTGATCATGGACCTTATAGTGGGTTTTCCTCGTACTCGAAGACAACGTGATTCTATTTGGGTCAATGTTGATAGAATGACAAAATACGCCCACTTTATTCCCGTCAAGGTTTCCTTTTCGGCGGAAGACTATACAAAATATACATCAAGTAGATAGTGAAGTTGCATGAAGTTCCTTTATCTATTGTTTTGGATCGGGGTAATCAATTTACTTCACACTTTAGGAAGGCATTCCAAAAAGGGCTTGGTACCAAGGTTAAGCTTAGTACTGCTTTCCACCCTCAAACGGATGGCCAAGCGGAGCGCACCATCCAAACCTTAGAGGGCATGTTGAGGGCATGTGTTATAAACTTCAAGGGTAATTGGGATGACCATCTACCATTGATAGAGTTTGCTTACAATAATAGTTACCACTCAAGTATTGTCATTGGTCCTTTTGAAGCATTATATGGTAGGAGGTGTAGATCTGCGGTTGGTTGGTTTGAAGTAAGTGATAATGCTCTAATTGGTCCCGAACTAGTATATGAGGGCATTGAAAAAGTTTGACTAATTAGAGAGAGGTTGAAGACAGCCCAAAGTCGGCAAAACTCTTATGCCAATGTTAGAAGGAGGGATCTATAATTCAAAATTGGTGATTGGGTCTACTAGAAAATCTCACCTATGAAAGGTGTTATGAAGTTTGGTAAAAAGGGGAAACTTTGTCCCCGGTATGTGGGGCCATACCACATTTTGAAACGTGTTGGGAAAATTGCATATGAGTTAGATTTGATGAATGAGTTGGCTCTGGTTCACCCAGTGATTCATGTTTCAATGCTTAAGAAGTGCATTGGATTTCCAGTATCCATCATTCCTTTAGAAGATTTGGGAGTTGATGAGAGTCTTTCTTATGAAGAGGTTCCGGTAGAGATTTTAGACCAGCAAGTTAAGAGGTTGAGAAATAAGGAAGTAGTTTCCATAAAGGTGTTATGGAGGAATAACTTAGTTGAGGGTGCTACATGAAAGGTCGAGGCCGATATGAAGTCCCGCTATCCTCATATTTTTCCTTCTACTCCTATTCAAAATTGAGGTAAGTAGTTCCTCTTGAGTTCCTAGTTTTGGGAGTCATGTGTGTTCTTCATGATTTCTATGTGATTATGCATGTTCTTGAGAAAATTCATGTTTAGTGATGAATAAGTTATCTATATGATTTATGTGTTCCTCGTGTAGTTGTGCATTTGAGTATGACGTTGCATATTTGACTTCATGAGATGAAATGGTGAACATGATATATTATGTTTTATGAGATGGCATATTGGTTCCATAATGTTGTGTTGAGCATCCTTTTATTGGAGAAGGTAGTTCCTCCTATGAACATGAGAAATGTTAAATTTCATGCATATTGGGTTGATAGATGTAGCTCCTAGTTCCTTTTGTTGCATTGATTATGTTGAGATAGCGTTGAAGTTTCCTCCTTTTATGTGGTGCATTATTTTGATGTTTCATGCTTGTTGGGCTGCTAGTCTTGAGTCTTTAAATTCTGTAAGATGTCTAGATCTTCATTCGAGGACGAATGTTCTCAAGGGGGAGATAATGTAACACCCGGAAAATTAATAGGTGAAACTAGAGCCTAACGTTTGAGTCTTAAAATATTATGCTTAATTTGGAGTTGTAAAATAGCCCAAAAATTTGACTAAGTATAAGTTCAAGAGAGGGTTCAAGGAAGGTGAAAGGCATCACTGCCCTTACAAGCACTCTTGAACTTTGCCTTAGCCGTGTGGGCAAAAGGCATTGTTCAAGAGAGGATTCAAGGTAGGTGGGAGCCTTCACTACCTTTACAAGCCCTCATGAACTATGCCTTAGCCGTAAAGGCATGAAGGCAAGTTCACTTGAGGATTCAAGGAACGTGGACTGCTCCATTGCCCTTGGAGGCCCTCTCGTGAAAATGCCTTAGCCATTTTCTTGGCCTAGAGGCAGTTCACGCGAGGCTCCACGAGGCGTAAAGGCATTCACTACCCATTGAGTGCCTCTGTGGTGAATGCCTTAGTCGCATAGGGCATAGGCGAGGTTCACGTGTGGGTCCACGACAAGTGGACAAGCCTACGGCCCATGTAGACCCTCATGGACATGCCTTAGCCTTAAAAAGCTAAAGGCACAAGTCCAAGGGAGGGTCCACGACAAGTGGACCACTCCAGTGGCCGTAAAAGCCTTCTTGGACTTTGACTTAGTTATTTTTTATGCAAGTCCACTTGGGCAAGGGGCATTTTTGTAATTTTGTAATATTTTTTTTTAATTCCAAATTGAATGGGTATATTTTATATTATTTTTAAATAAATATATAAGGTATTTTTAGTGATTAAACACCCAATCAAAATCATTTTTTCAAAGATCCAAATCAAAATCAAAATCAAAAGTTCATCTTCCTCGCATTATTTCACTCTCTAAAAACACAAGAAGAAGATGAGTAAAATTGAAGCTTGGGCTTGAAGAAATCAAGGGTTTTTCATCATATTCTTCAATGATTCATCAGCAAGGTATGGTAGTTTTCATCTTTGGGTAGATTCCACCCAAAGAGCCCCTTCGAAACTTGATTTCAAAACTTTCAATTTTCCCCAATTTCAAGGGTTTTGTTCGAGCACCATGGTTTCTCTTTAAAAATGATTTCAATCATTGTATTATGTTGAGTTATGATTGAATTGATGATTTAGGGTTGAATTTTGGTGAAATTCCCCCAAGAACCCATGGATCCCCTCTATTGCTAAATTGTGATCTTAATTAAATTAAATGATTTTAGAAGCATGTAAATGGGTCAGGTATGAATTAATTGAATTGTGTAATTACCCATATCTAATGTAGAAATTCTAGATGTTGGGTTGACTGTGATTCATGATTCTTGATGGGTAAATTATGAGAATTTGTACATGAACATGAGAATTATGCATGTGCTTCAAGAATTACTTTGATAGTGAAGATTCTATGACTACGGTGTAATTGTGTTATTGATTGGAAAGATCATTCTCCCCTATACCCTTACACATTATTATGCATGAACTACTATGACTATGATGATCTTGTTGTGTTGAATGAAAGGCTATTCTCATGAACACACTATGAACAGGATGTGAAAGGTTTACTCACATATTGATGATTCTAAGGTTGAAAGGACATTCTCACGTAATTGAATCTATGAGCTATTTTAGGAGTTGTGTTAAATGAAGGGTAAGATACTCCTTCACATATGTAAATACAACACAAGACTAAATATGCAAATTTTGGGAAATACTGCTTAGCACCGAGTGGATATGGAATATGATGTAAAGGTCCTCCCGTCAATGCAATAGGCCGAATCATCTAAAGAAATATCATGAGATTGAATCTCCCCCATAAATTCAATAGTCTTGGGGTTTCTAGAAGCAATCTCCCTATCCCATAACTATGTGCCCACATAGGTCTTTAGCTAGTGGATCCACCTAGAAGCTAACACATGAGTTCTACCTTAGGCAAGTAGGACACCTCTTTTCGGTGTGGGGTCAAGACACCAGATTCCATGTAGCTCACATGGTCTGTGTCTGTTAAGTCTATATTTCCATACATGACAAGAATATGAATTATGACAAGAAAATGAACATGAACTATAACCATGGCTTCTTAAGAAGTTCTACTTAGTATGAGTGGGAGGTATGGGACTCCATTTATGCATTGCACAAGTAGGCTTTAAGAGTTGTTGTGGTAAGGTTATCTTATGCTATGAAGACTTATGAATTATGCATGTATGACATGTATTGTTGCTAAGAGTAACTTTACTTGCTAATAAATTATGAACATGAATGTTTCCTTGTCTATGAGTATTGGCTATGGATGAGGTGAAGGTATGATATGCATGATGTTGGTAGCCTTAAAGTGGTACTTAGTATTAGGTAGGATTATGAGATCTTACCTATGCATTATTGCACAAGTATATCTTTGGGTTGCTTATGAGATGGTTTGACTTATGTTTCTTCACAAATGTGCATAATGACTTTTAAACTTGATAAATGCATTGTTTCAACTAAATGTCCCTTTTAAGCATGTTTTTAGGATTTTTGTGCATGGCTACCATACTTAGTATATTTTTGTGCTAAGCCATATTTTCTACATTTTTCTAAAAGTGCAGGTTCCGGTCATTGAGGTGTACTTCTCCATTTGAGTAAAGCTTGGATTGATTCTCTCCACGCTTTTGGTGAGTCCTCATGGTTCAAGGATGGAAGTTGTTCATTTCTAGTTTCTTCTACATTTTGTTTTGAGACTATGTAGTAACGGAGTGTGACCCTTATTGATATTCGATTGTATTAGATGGTTCTATTAAGACAATGTCTAGGCTTCCATTTAGTTTTATGAAAAGACTTCGATTGTAAATATTTTTAATTCCACATTATTTCTATTACTTATGTTTATGATTATGCTAAGGGCTTGTATGAATCCTCTTCAGGGTCGAGTACAACGTGTTACATCTAGGGGGTAACCTCGGGTCGTGACAGTTAATGTAAAATCAAGCTTTTCCCCATTTTGAACTTCTCTGGCTAATTTTGCAAGTTTCTCATCTGACTTTTGTGCTTCTTTCACCTATTCAAGTAATATTGGGTTTACTTGCAAATTAGCAATAACTAAACCATTTGAATCAAGTGTAAAACAAGCATTTATGGCTCTTAACTCAAGGAGCAAGGGCAAAGTACTCAAAGAAATGCTTGCGAACGATTTTCGACTTAAAGCTATTTGCAACCACATTGGCTTTACCTGGATGATAATCAATCGTGTAGTCATAATCCTTGATTAGTTCAAGCGATCTACATTGTCTTAGGTTTATCTCCTTCTGAGTATCCAAGTATTTTAAGCTCATGTGATCAGTGAATATATGACATTTCTCTCCATACAAATAATGCCGCGATATCTTTAAAGCAAACACTATAGCAGCAAGTTCAAGGTCATGAATAGGATAATTCAATTCATGTGGTTTTAATTTCTGAGAGGCATAAGAAATAACCCTCCCTTCTTTCATCAAAATGTATCCTAGAGCATTGTGAGAAGCATCACTGTATACTACATACAGTTTCCCTTCAATTGGTAGATTAAATATAGGTTCTTGAGTCAACAAGGATTTGAGGGTTTCAAAGCCCTCTTGGCATTTGTCATTCCAAATAAACTTTACTTCCTTTTCAAGAGCTTATTCAAAGGGGAGGTAATAATGGAAAGGCCTTTCAAAAATATTTTATAGTATCTTGTTAAGCCCGAGAAACTTCTTACCTTAGTTGGACTTTTGGGAGGTCTCCATTCAACAACTACTTGTATCTTACTAGAATCTACCTTCACTCCTTCAGTTGATATAACATGTCCCAGAAAAGCCACTTCATCAAACCAAAATTCACACTTGGAAAGTTTAGCAAAAAGTTCTTTCTCCCTCAAAATTTGCAAAATAATCCAAAGGTTTTTATCATGGTCTTCACTACTTTTGGAAAAAAATTAAAATATCATCCATAGAGACAACCACAAACTGATCAAGATAAGGCTTGAATACTCGATTCATTAGACCCATGAATGCCACAAGAGCATTTGTCAATCCGTATGGCATCACCAAAAATTAGTAATGACCATACCGAGTTCTAAAAGTAGTTTTAGGAATATCTTTCTCTCTAACAAGAAGTTGGTGATATCCAGACCTTAGATCAATCTTTGATAATACTTTAGCACCCTTCTGTTGATCAAGTAAATCATCCATCCTTGGTAGTGGATATTTATTCTTGATTGTTGTTCTGTTCAATTGCCTATAGTCAATACAAAGCCTAAGAGTGCCATCTTTCTTTTTTACGAATAAAACAGGGGATCCCCAAGGAGAAACACTAGCTCGAATAAAACCTTTCTCAAGAAGTTCTTGCAATTGAGCTTTCAATTCTCTTAATTTTGTTGGATCCATTCTATAAGGAGTGATAGAAATAGGGGTTGATTCAGGGATAAGATCGATTGGAAATTCAACCTCTCTTTCCGGGGGCAACCCAGGAAGACTTTTGTGGGAAGACTTCTAGGAAATCACATATAGACGGTATGTCCTTGATACAACGACTCTCCAACTGTGTATCAACTATGTGAGCAAGGTATGTCCCACAATCTTGACACATCAACATTCTTGCCAGGGCGGCATAAATAATACTAGATATCAATGATCTTTCACCTTGTACAGTGATGTGTTAAAATGTAGGATCTTTAAAAGTTACATGTTTTGACCTACAAACTACCACTGCATGATATTTATAAAGCCAATCCATCTCGATAATAACATCAAAATCCTTGAGGGGAATTTCAATCAGATAAGCTTGGAAGACTAGGTGTTGAATCACGAAGGGACAATCCTGGTAAATTTGATTACACAAAACTTGATACCCCAAAGGACTTTCACCCAGCACATCATAATTAAGTCTCACATATTTCACGTTTTCAGGAAGAACAAGTGATGAACAAATATAGGAATGAGTAGAACCAGGATTAAATAGTGTAAACACACATAAGCCACATAAGTGAAATTTACTGGAAAGCACGTCTTGTCCATTTTGATCATCCCTCTGCCTCATAGCATAAGCCCGTGCAGTAGCCCTTTGTCCACTAGATTTATATTAACTCCACTTGCACTTGTTGCTTGGGTATTTTTAGGTATTGCACCTCCATTAGTTTTAGGAAGATTAATTGAAGGCTTATGAATTGAGCCTTTAGTTTTCAAGGAAGGAGCATTATTAGGATTAGGACAATCCTTCAATTTATGATCAAAGCTCCCACAATTGAAACATGCACCAGAAGCTCTCCTGCAGTATTATAATGGTTCTTTCAACATTGTGAACAAGTGGGAACGTGCAGCTTTCCTTGGCTATAATTTGGAGTGCTAGGTCTAGAAAATTCTGATTTTTTTTGCTATTGTTGAGGTGGCCTGTTAACACTATCTACTTTAGAATCATCAAACCTTCCCATTTTGGATGGACCTCCAAAATCTGATCTAGGCTTCCAGAATCTTCTTTATCAAGTCATTACCCAGTAAAAGTAGCAGAAACTAACTTACAAAAGTTCTCATGTTGCAGGATCGCCACGTTCTTCCTAATGGAATCATTTAAACTGTCTTCAAATTTCTTGCACTTGTATTTTTCCTCTTTAATAATACCTCCAGCATAACGAGAGAACCTTAGAAACTTCTATTGGTACTCAATAATAGACATGCCTCGTTGGCTTAAATTCAAAACCTCATTTTTCTTTGCATCACAATAAGCAGGTGGGACATACTTCATACGAAATTACTTAAGAAAATCACCTCAAGTAAGAACTGGAGGTTTTACCTTGGCATTCGGAACATTTACCACCAATCATAAGCATCATTTTGCAAAAGTGAAATATCATATTTAAATTTTGCAACATCTGAACACTCCAAATCCTCAAACACCCTCTCCATGCGCTCCAGTCATTGTTCAACATCAGTGGGATCAACAGTGCATGAGGTTGGAAAACAGACGTACCTGAACCTTCACAAGCAGCTTACATAGGTCTGTCAGAAGAAAAGGCCATAACTTAATTCCTTCAGAAGGGAAGATCACATTGCATTAGGGACATGTACTTGATATATATGCACTCTACATGCAATAAAAAGATTATAAACCATGTAAGTGAAAAAATAATCTAAATAGAACCTTTTCGAAAGCGGACAAGTATACAAGTAATTCATAGCAAAAGTCCTAAAACCACAAACCTAGGCTCTGATACCAACACTTGTAGGGACCCTTTCAGAAAGATACTACCACTTAAAAATGAATCAAATTTACTACTTGCGACATTTAAAAGAGATTAATGTAGGGAGTATTTATTAAAATCTAGTAGGGGGATTAGGTTCATAAAAAAATAGTTAAGGATGTGTATCCGGCACAATTAAACATTTATTCGATGTCAAAGTGAAACTGCGTAGAATTTTAACTTATGGTGGAAAAACCCTTCCAAAAAAATCAAAGCAAATAACTTACGAGTTTTTCATGCATGTATTATCCTAACACTTAAAAATGATATAAAAAGAATATTACCAACTTTCGAGTACCAAAATTAGTTGGTTCATGCTTCACACAAACATTCAAACAAATAGTACATATAGTATATTACAACACTTGGGTTTACACACCCCAAAAATAACAAAACATAGAGTCATACTTATATTACAACCCATGGTGACATGATAAAATTAGCCTTCAAAATTTTATGTAGATGTACAACACATAGATCATGTACAAGTCCCAAGGTTTATACATAATATAGATGCCTCTATGTAAATTTGAACTTCCTTAAGGTTCTCAAAATCTCCATCTCCAATGGCCAGCTTCATGCATCCTCCCGAACATTCCCTACGATAGAAACAACTATCGCTAAGCATATTGCTTAGTGGTGTAAAAATTATAGGTTCAGAGCCCTCAGATTCACTGAGCTACCGTTCTCAAGTCATGAGAAGCACAATTGAAACATAATAAATAAATCAAGTAAACAATATATAAAGAGTATCAAGTTTGATATTTAAAGACGCAAATGTCAAGAACGCTCATAACGCCATTTTCCAAGAGACTCAATAACAAGGCTCACCCAATATATATCATGTCGTCACATTAAGCATAAACAGGTATTAAGAAGGTCCAACGCCATGTATGAAGAAGGGTCAAACCATATTATAAATGGTTTTCTAGTTCGTACTTAAAATGGACAACTTCCATACTTAAGACGAACTAAAAATCCAGAGTCAAGATGGAAAATGATCTGAATCAAGAGGCATGCCAATAGTGACAAAGTCACAGCCACAAGAAGGGTAAGGTCCCAACAAGAGTGACAGGTGATCAAACAATCCGTAAAAGTGGGTGAGTTACACAAGTATCTTTAATGTCTTAAAGGATACCAACACGACAATGCAAAGTGACAAGAGGTAACCAAGGTCCCAAGATAAACTTTTAGATATACCAGCATGTAACAAGAGTACAAGTACCAGTTTATACACCAACCTCAGTGCTTTAGCATAGAAACAGTCCAACACAACATCAAGAGTTCAAACCGTTGACCAACTAATGTATCAAGGTCCTCAACTTGTTCAAAAGTATATACAACCTTAAAAATAAAATTAAATACCTTCTTTAATTCCTAGTAGATCAATAATATTGACGTAAAATAGGATTATCATCACAAGTAAGTTTAGCCTATACAAATACGACTATGCTCCCAAAACATTAATTTTGGCCAGCCTATAAGCTCATGTCGCAACTTAGATTTGAAAAGGAAAACGGCAAAACTTGACTTTATATCCTTCATGAAAGCTGGAGGTACATCTCTTTAGGTTGAAAATAATCAAGAATTACCGCAAAATACATTTTGTACAGAATAATATAATCATAACAGGAATTTCACAACAGAAGGTGTGAAGATATAGTCACCAAAAGTGGTGTTTATCACTTTACAACTATCCTTAAAAGCTGTTACCCAAACAAAAAGTGTGCTGCCCAAAATGCATACATATATACCTATATGTATATCTCTCACTTCGCTTTCAAGTTATAGGTAATTCTAATTAGAATATTACTTAGATACCCCAATACAATCCCTTAAATTACGATCACAATTATGTTAAGCAAGTTGCAAATATGATAAACTTTTGAGTTCCCAAATGAGAATAAAACATATTGTGGTAATTAAGCAATGGTGTATCGACATGCGAATCTTGGTTAGTAATTTTTTTTATCAGGAAAGATTTAATATATTAATAATAATTAGGAGGGGGAATGTATCGGTGCATCCCGCAAGATGATGCCTGTTTCGATTAAGTTGGGTCACATCCCGACCCTTGAAAATACTAGGAATATTGTTTGTTAATCTAGTATACATATTTCCTAGAATTCCTGTTTCTACCTCCCTTTGGGCATACATTGGAGGAACAAACAAAATGTTTGGTTCATCAAAAACTGCCACCTTCGTCCCCTCCTATGCCAATTTGTCTGCTGCTTTATTTTGTTCCCAAAACACCTAGGTCACTTTGGTTATTTGTAGCTTCATCATCAAGCACTTGCACTCAACAAAAATGTTATCATAGAGCATGTTAATATTCTTATTTGTAAGCATAAGGATAGTCTCAATAGAGTCAGATTTATAAGGCTATGGTTTACATCTATTTAGAGGCCTCTTCCCATTGCCAGTAGTTCATCTTTAACAGGGTTTGTGTGGGGGTGTGCTCACTAAAGCCAATGATCCAATGTCCCAAGTGGTTTCTAACCAGACCTCCTTTACCCTCGGAGCCCGGGATTTATTTCACGAAGGCATCAGTGTTAAGCTTGTAGGTTCCCAAATGGAGAGGTTCCCATTTGACCTTTGTAGTGGTTTTTTGTGCCTTGGTGTTGATATTTTTGCTGATGATCAAGCTATATCCTATGGCCTGAGAGATGGCTTAGTGGTTGCTGATAGGAACCTTTTGCACATTAATATGATAATCGAAGTGCAATAAAATAGCAGACATCGAAGGAAAAGAAAATCCCTTAGTAATACTATGACTACTAGTATGAAAAAGAAAGTGAGATAACGCTCTACTATCTAATCATCTTCCACTGTAATATGTGTTGGTGTGTTTCCACAACATCCAATCTAATGTCATGTCCTTGGTAAGCTGAAATTGTGTCATATTTTGTATAATCATGTCTCCACATACCCGAACCGCATGTAGTGTTTCCTCCATCACCTCTACCGAGACCACTCTCACGTTGTCCTAGATAACTTCATTTCTAATATTATCATTCCTATTATAGCCACACATTCAATGGCATATCCTCATCTCCATAACTTTCATCTTCAGAACATGAGATTTCTTGACTGACCAACACTCTACCTCATACATCATAGTAATTCTAACCATCACTTTGTAGAGCATGCCTTTAAGTTTAGGTTGCACCATCTTATCACACAAGATTCCATATGCAAGCTTCAATCTCATCCAACTAGTACCGATACGATGCGTAACATCATTGTCAATCTCCCATCCTTTTGGATAATAGATCTAAGATATATACTTGAAATTTCCCTCTTTGGGGTTGCTTGTGTATTAAATTATACTTCCACACTAATCTCATGTGCTATGTCATTGAACTTGCGATTGGTTATGTTCAACCCGAACCCTTTAGATTCTAAGGCCTGTCTCCACATCTCTTCTGTTTAGTGTTGACTCTTGCACAAGTCACGACAATTAGAACTATATCATCCGCAAATAACATATTACTTGACACCTTACCTTAGCTTGAACTCCTATATATAGACCTTTAGATGCATAGTACAAAAGTCTGTACTTATAGAAAGGGTTTTAATCTGATTTTGAAATAATGGGTGCTCAGTTATTTTAATCTTGAAAATTGATATGGAGACTAAGTGCCTAGTTAATATATTTGTATGAATTACTAGTTTTTTTCTATTTAAGTTATAATGTTTGAATTAAAAATTGACGTCTGATTGACTTCGAAAAAGCACATGTGTCATGTCTTGCTCTTGGTCTAAAACCACAGTTACAATTGTGTTCTATTATGTTAATGAAGGCACAACTTATGTATTCTTGGATAATCCCCTTTTGAAAGATGAGTTAAGCTCAAATGTCATATCGTCATAATTATAATTGTGTGTTTGACTTAATTACGAGACGATTATTTAAGGTATTTTGGGAAAAATAGAATATTAGTCGAATAATTGTAGCATCAAATTAGGTGGAAAAAATTAAGTAGCTTTACTTATTAGTCTAAATTATAGAAGTAAAATAGGAAATTATTGGTGATGGAATGTGAGGACATTGGAATGGAAAAAAATGTTTTATTGCTTGTAACTCAAGAGTAAGGTCACTCAAACATATACTTTAAGCCCCCAAAAGTTAAAAGACCTCTAAAATTTTTGTGTTTAGTATATAACTAGTTATTCGTGTGTACATGTTTATAGTTTATAATCCTAAATGCAATAAATTGGGTTTTATTTTCAAAAATCTTTTTAGTATAGATAGCTAATAAATGTTAAATAGTTTAATTCAAAGTTCTAAAATATCAAATAATGTTTTGCCAATTAACTAAAAACTTATAACTTTGGGGAAAAATATTACTATATTTCTAGTGTCATGTATTTATTAGGAAAAAGTTAATATATTTAAGTATTAATTGTATTATACATATATTGATAATTTTCTAGTAATTATAAGAAGACTTTCGTTGAAAATTGTAATGAGGTTAGGCTATCAACCTCTACTTTTTAATAATGATGAAGAAAATAAGAGCTAGAAAGAATTAGATATTCTATGACCATCATACATAAACTCTACGATGGCACTACATATGAGGAGTTTAAGTAATGCAAAGTTATAAAGCGAAAGAAGAAAGTTGAGTTATCAACCTCAAACTTCCTTGTACAAATGGATGAAATAAAAAAAAATAGATTGCTCTTCTAAATTAGCCTGGAGTTTATCACTTTTACTTGCGTTTATTGGATCTTTTTTTCATGCTATCTCTAAGACTTTCTTTAATAGATGCATCCGCTTGACACGATGGGAGTTGAAGGTGGAGTAGAAAAAAGATGTATTTTAGGAGTTGGTTCTTTCTCATTAACTGAAAATGAGGAAATAGATTTCCCTCCTCAAATGAGAATTATATAATGATTAATCCACAAGTACCACCCTAGACTATCACCGAAATCCAGAGACACACCTAAACTTAACTAAAGTCCTAATACCCCTATAAACTAATTTAAAATGGAATAAATACACCACAAACGCTGACCTGTCATAGAGAGTGTTCACACTCTCTTGAAGGCAAGTGATGAGTGCGCAAATTGGACACATGTCATTTTTTGATGCACTAACGTTATAATTAGTTAGTACACATATATATTTATAATAAAACTTATATATATATTTAATTATTTTTATTCTTTCTTTGTAAAATATTTATTTTAATTTCTTTTCACTTTAATGTTTTTAAATTAATTTAATATCTTTTTACTTTTAATTATTTTTAATAAATTATGTGTATTTTAAAAAAAAAAATTAAAAGTTTCCTTTAATTTTAATGTTTTAATATTTTTAGGTTATATATTACTTTTTTCACTTATTTTGATATCCAATCAAAATTTACTTATTTTAAATACAAGACATTTGAAATCAAATCAAAATGAAAGACAAAGAAAATAAACTCAATAGAAAAATAAAAGAGAAAAAAAATGAATGTAAGTAAAAAAAAATAGATTCAATACAAGGTAAAAAAAAATGTGTATTAACTTAATTTAAATAAAAGATTAAAAAAATTAGAATATTTTTTTGAAAAAAAAAATATTATTTTTTCTTAAAAAGAATATTTTCTTAAAAAACAAAAAATATAATATTTACATACATGGCGGGGGAGTGTGTACAAACACAACCAACTTGGGTGGTTGAAGGTTCAACATCAGCACAAAAGGTGTACAAAAATATGAAAAATGAGTTAGGGGGTAATCGAATATTCGTTAAGTTTAGGTGTCTCTGTGATTTCGGTCATATTCTTGGTGAGGGGGGGGGGGGAGAGGGGGGGGGGGTTACTTATGCCTTATCCCAATTATATATGTACTAAGTTAAGAGAAGTTTGAAGAGGACAACGTCACAAATATCAGTAGATGTATTTTGGTGAATATCTGATTTAAACTTGCAAAAAAAAATTCAAGAAAGCTAAGTAGGAAAGAACAATTTGGAAGAATAAGACTCTTCAGTTTTGACGATTATTTCATTTTGTATCAGAACAATTAATACATAAAACATGTCTGGTCAACTGTTTCACTTTAGACAATATTAACCTCTATCAATATAAAACATACTTGATAAGAGCAATTTTGTGATCATCATTGCTTGATTGCACTATTTCTCTACACAATCTAATACAAAATTAGGTTAAAACAAGTCAAGGATCTAGAATTGGGATATACAACCAAATGTTTATTAAATAACATTTTAGCTCATAAATTAAGGAGAACAACTATTCTAGCCAATCATTGAGAGGAGTTCATGCAATCTTAATCATTCCCAAGTCTAAACTATTCTTTTCAAAATGATTCCTACTTAGTGTTAGAATCCATCAATCGTTGTCTAATTCAAATAAATTGAGAACAACGTGATCCAACAACCACATACTTTTTTGGATGAATCAGTTTCAAGATTTATTGTTCCCCCCTATTAATGTGCCCTTAGTCTGTTCAACAATTGGATCAAGTGGTACAACATGTTTCAATGCACGCTCATCAGTTTCACTTTCATCCTCACCCTATTTTTTTGAAAAAATAATCTCACTTGCTTCCCCCTTACACATGCACTACATCCCAATTTTTTCTTCTAAATGACATATTCCCATTTTTGTGAAGTGAGCGAAAGAAACTTTTGTTTGTCTTTATTCATATCCCTTAAGCAAGCAATATCTATGAATTAAATAAATTAAATAAATTACTTCCTTTTAGCTTCACCTGTAAAATACCTTAAGGGTTAGTTTGTGGAACCAGACAAGCTTGGGTCCATTCTTATGATCAAAAGGGTGAATCAAATTTATTCTCGCCTATCTAGGCAACATGTTAGTGGACCTGTTTCTGTCAACAGGTATAAGTTTATTTCCATTTGTCAATTTAGTATTTTATTTTCTAAAATCATTAGCAATTGGACAATTAGTAGTTGGATGACCACTTTTACCACAAATATAGCACAAATCTTTAGAAATAATATTTTCTTTATGGAAACCTATACCGGTCTTCTCATTGTGCACCCTATCACTCAATTTATTACTAATTCTGGAGGAATTAGTCCATCTATTAGCTCTTTCAAGGTCCATTTTCAACCTAGACATTTCTTGATTTAGTGTTTTTGCCTTATCTTTTTTGGAGAAAAAAAATCAATTTTTCATTCTTTCACATTATGTTCTAATCTGTTCTTAATATCATTTATCTTCCCGTTTTCAATAATGGATAGCTTAAGAATTTCAAATTTCAAATTCAAGTTTGATGACTTAAGTTTATCAACCTGTTTCTTTAGGGAACAATTTTCTTCTTTAGTTATAGTTTTGCAATTTTTGAGATCCATGCACTCAAATTTTTTATATGCAAAATCATTAAATAGTTTATCTCTTTCACATTTTAATTCTTGAAAATCATTAATTAAGCTACTCATCATGCTAATTAGTTTTCTTTTAGAAAAAAGATGTAGTTTTTCTTTTAAGTCTATTATATTTATCTCAGAGTTTCCTCCCCCTCCTCCTCCTCCTCCTCCAATAGCCATGACAGGAGCCTCATCTACCTTTTCATCATCAATATCTTCTGATATTGATCCCCATAAAACCATCACGTCATATTCTTCCGTATCATTTTTGTTTATCTTCTAACAGTTGTGACAACTAGCCTGAAAATTATCGATAGACCATGTTTTGCTATCTATTTCTTCGTGTGCATTAATGAAAGTATCCCAAATTTGTTTTACAGTTGTGCAACTAGATATTCTATGGTACTCATCTGGTCCAAGGCCACAAATAAGAATAAACTGAGCTTTGGCATTCTTTCCATGAATCTTGAAGTCAGCCCCCTCGTATTCACTCTTATCTTTTTGTACATCATTTCTTTTATTTCTTTTTGTTGGGTACGTTGGTCCATCAATAACTATGTTCTAAAGTTCATAATCTTTAGCCTGAATAAAAACTTCCATTCTTGCTTTCCACCATGAGTAATATTGGCCATTGAATAGCAGAGGCGTGTTGATATATTGTCCTTCAATGTATCCGAGTGGAGGTGCAGAATTCATCGTAATATTTTCTTAAGTGGTTAAACTTTTAATAAGAAAACTCGCTCTGATACCAATTGATAGTCTGCACGACCTAGTAATTTACTAACTTCAATGTTTCGCCTAAGTATGAAACAAGTTGCCTAACATGTTCCTACAAAGTAGTAAGAACAATAAGTAGAAACACAGTATTTTACGTGCAAAACAATCAACTCAAAAAGATGTAAAAAATCACGACCTATAACGCGACATGATTTATCTCCAACTTAAGTAAATCACTGAGCCTCAACACAAAATAGATTACAAGCCTATGTAACCTAAGGAATTACGAACTATAATTCCCGAACGTCAACACAAACCTCCCAAGGTATGTGTTCCCAAGTCTTCAAGTTATCCCAACTTTAAGACAAACTCATAATTCAGTTTATAACACACTGAACTAAAGATACATCAATACTAAGACTCAATGAAAACCTCCTAATATATAAATTGTAATAGGATATGCTTCTTTAATGTGTTCCTTCAGCCTGCTGGTAGCACTTGCGGTTGTGTGTGTAATGCATCAAAACTTTGATGACATTTCTCAATTTCATCTCTCTGGTGCTCTAATCCTCTCTTGTTAGGTTAGTCAGTCTTTACTGTTTCTTGTTAAAATTCCAAAAAGGGGAAATTGTTAAAGTTTGAACATTTTTTCAATCACAAACGTTTAGATTTCCTTTTGAAGTGTAAAAAATACATCCATAGCTTCAATGTTCATTTTTTTTAAAAGAAAAATTGAGTTTTGAATTTTGTGGGATTAAATTAGAGATCTGTGTATTGATTTAAATTTTGAGGTCTTAGATTTCTTATGTAGAATTTCGGAATTGAAAATAAGTGTTGCGTATGAAGCGGGTCAAAATAGTATCCAAATGAGTTACAAGGCACTGTTTTGGAACATTAGATCTGTGAGAACTCATTATGTTTTTCACAGAGTTCAAATATTACACAAACATGATAATTTTTTCTTCATTTCTTTGATGGAGCCTTTTCAAGAACCAAGTCGAATACAGAGGTACAAGAGAAGATTAGGAATGAAGTATGCTAATCTGAATCAAAATGGGAAAATCTGGATATTTGTTCCTGATGACATTGTGATGGTCAAATAAGCTCTGTTTTGAGGAAAATCCTTCTGCAAAAAATAGGATGGTGTTATAATAAGCACAAGCTAAATTGAGGAGATAGTTGCATTATGAAGAAGACTATTGGAAGTGAAAGGCTGGCATTCCATGGTTTTCTGAGGGTAACAGAAATACCAAGTTTTTTCACAACATAGTAAATTGAAGAAGGAAGAGGTTATTGATTAACCAAATTGGGAAAAATAATGGAAAATGGGTTGTGGGCCAGGAGCAGGTTGCAGCTGAAGCTATCCAGTTTTATCATAATTAGTTCACTTCTGAAATTGATAATGGGGAGTTGACACTGAAGAATATTAAAGCTTGTATTACTATTGATGACAATCAAATGTTAAACAATATGTCATCATAAGATGAGGTAAAAGGGTGGTGTTTTAATTGAATGGTGATAGTGTCAGTGGCACATATGTCTTCGCTGGAGTGTTTTACCAGGTTGGCTGGAGTATAACTGGTAATGATGTTGTCAAGGTGGCAAACAAATTCTTTTTAGGTTGTACACTTCCAAAGTCAACTACTCACACTAATTTGGTCTTATTTCCTAAAAGAGAAAATGTGCAAACATTTTTTTTATATAAGACCAATTAGTCTAAGTAATTTTCTGAACAAAGTGATTTCTAGGGTCATTCATGATAGGTTGGAGAATCTATTTCCAAGAATTATTTCACATAATCAATTGGCCTTTGTAAAGGGTAGAAGCATGACTAAAAATGTTTTATTCGCTCAAGATATTATTGGTGACATCAGAAAAAGAGGTAAGCTTGCAAATGTTGTAACTAAGCTAGATATGACAAAGGCTTATGATAAGGTAGACTGGAAATATTTTATGAATGTGGTGGAAAGATTGGGATTTGATAAGAGGCTAGTGGAAAAAATTTGGAGATTGGTGTCTCACAACTGGTACTCAGTGCTTGTATAAGGTCAAGTTCATGGAATTTTTCTCATTCTACAAAGGGGGGTAAAGCAAGGAAATCCATTATCACCTGTCCTGTTAATTATTGTTGTTGGGGTACTTTCTAGATATTTGAATCATTCGTTTCTTCACAAACATTTCAAGGGTTTTGGGATGCCAAAATGGAGTGATAGTATTAATCATTTAGCGTATGCTGATGATACTATCATTTGTTGTACTGCGGAAAACAAAACGCTCTAGTTGGTGATACAAACTTTAAAGGACTATGAGCCTCAGTCTTGAAGAAAATTAAGAAGGATAAGAGTGTTTTCTTTGTCTTTAACTTGACTACAAGACTAATAATTTATGATATTGAAACTGTCACTGGCTTCAGCAAAGGAAGTTTCTCATTAATGTATCTTGGGTTTCCAATTGTACATGCTATGAAAAGGAAAACTAACTTTACTGAGCTAGTGAAAAAGGTGTAGAATAAGCTTCAAGCATGGAAAGGTAAGATACTATCCTTTGGGGGAAAACATGTTCTTATTAATAATGTCCTACAAAGTATTTCAATATAGCTATTATTAGCCATTGTCCCTCCTAAATGTGTTATACAGGACCTACATAGAATCTTTGCAAGATTCTTATGGAACTTCAAGGAGGAAAGGAAGAATTAACATTGGGTATCATGGTCTGATGTTTGTTGCCGAAAGAATGAAGGTGGACTGGGCTTTAGATCTTTATTTAATGTATCTATGGCTCTTTTTGCAAAGCTATGGTGGAATTTCAGGACCAAAAAATCATTATGGGCAGATTTCATGTGGATAAAATATCGTAAGAGGCACCACAAGTTGTTGAATGGAAAGGTGGCTCACAAACATGGAAATACATGCTACAAGTGTCATGCCCCGAGCCTACACCCTGGGCGGGACTGGAACTCGAGAACCATTGTTGGCCCTAAGCAAACCCTTGGCCTGGCTTACTTACTCAGCTGAAGACTTAAACATAGGAAAGAGAATCCAAATACAAGATAACTCAACAGTCTCAAAACTAAACTCAAAATAATTCAGAAATCAATATTTAGCTTAGCCAAAGTGGCAACTCAAATTTGAACATAAGCCAATAACAAGATAATGATGAATGAACTAACATCTGATTGTCTATCTATGAAGCCTCTAACAAATGAGATGGATGTCAGGACAAGACCCAGGACATCCTAATGAACTATCTAATACTGAAAGCAATAAAAAGGGATCCTCCAGAAAGCAAGGAGGCTCACCACAGGACTTTGAGTGCTCAACTGGATCAACGATGCGCTGGATGCTGATCCTGATTACCTGAATTTGCATCATAATAAGATGCAGGTCAACTGGCATCAGTGCATTGAATAGACGAGCATGCGAGGGAAATTCTAAAACAAGACATAAGCATGAAATCTAATGAAAGAACATACATGGGCTCAACTCAACTTAACTCATTTCAATATAAAGCAATTAAAATAAATGCAATATAATGAAAAGCTTTTAAAACATGGATAACAACTCTGTGTATTTAGAAATATAGTAGTAACTATGTGTGTATGTAATGATACAATATAAACTCTGGATGTATATAAAAATACAATTAACTCTGTGTATATAAGAATACAAAATACTTCTGTGGAGTTTCTCTAAATGATAACCATCACATAAGAGCTATTGCGATGATACACCATTTTGCCTCACACTGCCAAGGCCGTCCTATACCTTGCCGACGGTATAGAACCTGACTACTAAGTGGATCCACTAGTATATGCTAAAAAGCACTAATGAATAATCTAAAAGGTATGACCCTTTTCTACACATGATTGCTACATGGTTTATGGGGGCTGGGAATTGTCTGAACACTCCTCCACATCGATGCTCAATACTACTCCCAAAATATAATACTAGCTCTTATGTTTAAAAACATACTTATTTTAGTGGTTTGAGATAATAGCTCAAAACTTAGCTCAAAGTCTATCTTGGAAATCAATGCTTCCTCTCTTGCTTAATTATGAAAGCATTTACTCTTTGCTGAAAATTAGCTCAAAGGTTGTTCTGGAAATCTCAGTTTCCTTTCTTATTTAATTGTGAAAATATTTTAAACTCTTTGGGAATACAAAGTCCCGGTATACTTTTTTGAAGAAATGAACTTCAAATATTTTACCATTTACTCGACTGAAAACTCAAGTCTTGAAACAAAGTCAAATCATTTATAAAAGACTTTTGGAAGACTCTATGAACTTCTGTTGACTTGACTTGACTCTTAACTGATCATTGAATTGAATTATGGATTCAAGGAATGAGATTTGTGATAAGAAAGATCTCATGATGTTTAGGACTATTTTTAGATAGTTAAACACGACTAAAGGTCAAGAAATCACTGTCTGGAAGCAAGTTTGTTACGCAGAAATGCATTTAATTATTTGGTCGCGAAATAAATTTTGATGTAGAACGGTCCGTTACCACTCCGCGATGCGGAGCAATTTCGTCAATCTTGAGGAACAGGTCCGCAACGCGGACCTGGTACCCAGATCCTGCCGACTTGTTCCTTCTTCGTTTTCTAACCCCAATTCGCCTAAATTCGATTCTTTTTCTCAAATCCTCTTTAAATTCAGATACCCAGTATATGTACACAAGAATCTAATCAAACAAAAATGTAAAATCGACCTTAAAATCTAAAGAACTCCTCAATTTCATCCCAAATTCAAGAACATATATCAAGAACATTCAAACTTTCAATTTTTAGGACGAATTCATGTTGAATTAAACATGTTTGGCACGTGGGTTAATGAACCTAACGTTCTGTGAACTCACATACCTCGTAGGGATCACCCCTTGACGAAATCCACAAGCGATTCTTGCTCCTTCTCCTCCTTTCTCGTCTTCTTTTCTCTTTTCTAAAACCCTAACTCAATATCGTAAAAGCGTAAACTGAATCCTATTAGTTTAGACCCCAATTAATTACCAAAAACGACATTAAGTCAGGGGGTATGGAATAGACCATAATGCCCTTCAAAAATCCGGATAAGACATTCCTTATTTGAACAACCCAACTTCAAATGGGCATATCTCACTCATACGAACTCGGAATCGTGCAAACTCAGCGGCGTTGGAAATATTATTCCAAGATTATTCCTACAATATCTG